>NW_010236527.1:0-11792 GCF_000690775.1 Eurypyga helias
CAGCCTGTACTTGTGCTTGGGATGAGCGTTGGAAGCACAGAACAATTTCATCCACTACCCAATGTGGACATCTTTATGCCAGTGTCCTCTTGACCCATTCTTACTCAGACATTGCTGGACACCAGACAGGACCACCTGTGGGGGATCATTATGTCTAGAACAGCTACATTACCTTCTGCTCCTCTGCCCTAGGGATACAGTGGGAGTATGTGTCAGGCTTCCTACTTCCTATGTTGTTTTCTTGACTGTTATTAGGGAGTCTCCTATAATTAAGCCTGGATCTCTGTATAAATATTCCTGTCTCTTCAGTGAGTCTAGGGGACAACAAGAGCACTGGAGACTCTTTGTATTTTGTGGGTAGACCTCACCAGATATTACTCAGTGGAAAAGTAAATCTGATTCTTCCTTTCCTGATAGGAATCATCAATATGTACTTTTGTGATACATCTCAGTCATCAAGGCCTTTCTCTGTGATAGGCAGGCAATGAAAGCCATTTGTGATCTAGGTACACAAATACTATAAATCTTTATTTCCACAGCTATCTGAGATGTCACCTGAATCTGCATCACCCAAGCAAGTAAAATGCCTGCAGAGAAACCATAGGCTTGTCTGACCTGCTGTGTTTGAATGTTTTCAGAAACTAAGTACTACGGAACATCTTTCTTCTTCATACATTCCCTGATAGTACTGCTGGGTTTTATTAATTGGGATATGTTTTTTTTCTTTTCATTTGACCAGAGTTTTTCACAGAGGAGCTTGCATTACAGTGTTGAGATGTAGAAACCAGAGACAAGATAGCTGAGTGTAAAAGGGATCTTTCAGCAGCTTAGGCACCTTTCAGGTGTCTGGAAAACATCACTCTGAAATAGTCTTAGATGATTTCTCTTGTAGAGCACTTTAGGAACAAGATAAAATTTTAAAATCTGAATGTGTTTTTGACACTGATTATTTGCTTGAGGATCATAGAACATTTCTTTTGTCCAAGCTTCTACCTGAGGCTTATAAAAATGAATATAATTGCTTGTTCCTGATGCTACATCAGTCTCAAAGCTACCTCAGTGTTTGGCAAAAGAACACTTGGATCTTTAGTTGTTAGAGCAGGATGAATCAAGATGAGACACTATTATCTTTAAAATCAAAAGGAGGAAGCCAACTCCTGAAGCTGCTGTGAGGATGGCAGCTTTCTGTCTGTTTGCTGAAAACAGGAAAGAAAGAAACCTAACCTTTTGTTAATAGTTTGATTATACACAAAGGGACACAGACAACTATTTCAACATCTACTGTACACAGATACTTGAAACACACTGCACTAATTATACAAGTCAGGGACTGGTTGAAGGACAGTTAATTGCTTTTCAGAATATCTCAATCAACAGAGGCAGCAAGACACATGTCCAAGGATTTGAAGAGTCAGCAGTAATAGATGTCTGCGAATTCTCTGTTGCAAAGTAAACCTTTACTTTCACTACAGCATGTTTTATAGTGCAATAAAAAAGAAGGAAGTCAATAGCTATATCTAATATAACTGTAGCTGAAAAGATACTTTACCGATTCAATATTGCTTGAAGGGCAGTGTAATATAGGTATTTGACCTTAACCAAGGGCTCACATGCAGGTATTGGGTTCAGGCTGAATTGTTAATGAAAGGAACTATGCCCAGTTGGGACTAAGAACATGTTAAAATAACAGATTTCATGTTTTTGTTAACAAAATGTTGTCTACTAATTCTGTTTTGCCCTTAATCCTTCTCAAGGCCCACTTATTTAATATAGATGTATTTTTATTTTTACAGTAGAAAATCAGGTGTTTTTTGGTGAAATTAATCCTTAGATTTCTTGGTCTTTAAGTTTTGTTCTTTTGTTATTGTCCTAGTTAATTAAACAATTGATTTTCTGTTGTTTGATTATGATAAAAATATTTTATCATCTTCTACATAGATTATTGGAGACAACACCACCACCACCAAAAAAAAAAAAAGAAATGGTCAAGAAACAGTTGTACACGTGTGCTGGAAACAACATGGCATTGAGGTAAACCCTTTTCTCCTGAGTTCTGCAGCACAGTTGTTCTGCAAACATGCTGAAATCGCTATTAGAATTTCTGGGAACACTCATGGTGCATAAACATTTACATTTTTCAAGACTAATACCTGACTCATGAGGTCTTGTAGCATCACTTGTAAATTCATCAGTGCCTTTCCTGTGACAAATCAGAATAGAATTTCTACCATTATAGCTATGCTTTGGGGGAAAAATAATAAGGTTATCCAGTGTGGCAGGTGCAACTGCATAGGTTTTCAGGTGTAACTGCATCCTCTGTTGAAGCAGTCCCTGTAGTATTTCCAGACAAGTGTAAGCTTGCTCTGACTGTACTTTTAGCAGACTGGAAGCCCTGTAGCTCTACTCATCATGTTTCTGAAATGGAGCGAAGTCGTCTGAGTGTCTGCATATACTGACTCTGCACTGAGTCAATACAACTGAGAGTCAGCTTGTACCTTTGGCAGAGCAAGCTCATATCTGATTGTAAAAGGCTGTACACTTATCCTTGAATGTTTTCCTGAAGGTTCCTAGTGTCAACAGCAACCAGGAACCTTTAAAAGCTATCCATGATGTTCTCACTGATTTCAGAAATAATGAAGTTAGGCCAGTGGTAAAACCCAGATTAAATGGTCTCTCCATGTTCAAAAGTGAACCGATCCCAGTACTCTGAATGCAGTTTTGGACTTTGTGTTCCCAGTCTGCAGTCACCTTAAAGGCAGCTGATGACTGGGTTTTAGAAACCTACTCAAGATCTTAGGCAGTGCTTGAACTAATAATTTTGACAAGTGTGTACAAGCTCAGCTAAACAGAAGTCATAGCTCAAATCTCACTTGTGCAAATGACTTGATTCTAAAGAGGTAGAAAATGTTGGCATCTCAGCAAACATTCACAAATTTTTACTATGAAGTCCAGTTTGTTCAGAGTTTGGGGGATTAAAGCAAAAGCAATGAGGGTGTAGTGTTGTCTTTTTCAAGAGTTTGTGATACGAGGGTGGATTGTGAGAGTTTTGGGTTTTGTTTTTTTTTTTTTTTAATTGCTTTTAGATTCATAACCTCCTCTAGAAAATCAGAAAGTTCTTGGCCATGGACCAGCTTGGACTGAAGATGACAATTCCTTCCTCAGCTCTGTTGTGACTCTGTGTGTGATGGCAGTATCCTTGCCTCTCCATAGTGTCTCCCCAGGCTCTGTCTCTATGGATTTGCAGCCAGAAAAACTGGTTCCTTGCTGGGTTTCCTCAGAAAGGTGTAAAGCCAGAACTGCAACTGGCAATTATATTCTAAGCTTGTGTGTTAGAAAATAATAAAGTACAACAAGATCTATCTGGTTGGCCAAATTGTTCCTTGGCATAATGATTTGCTGATTGCATTTCATGTGATGGTTCTGTACAGAAAGGGTTACTAATTAGCCCTAAATGCTAGAGTGCTATCACAAAGCAGAGTAGAGCGTTAGCAGAGATTATTTTAGTAGAGAGCTAAATCAGCCTTTGAAAATGTGCTTGGCTGACTGTAGTCCACACCTTAGTACTACCCCGTAATAAGACAGAAAAAGGTAAGGTGCATGCAAATGCTGTGATGCTGTGGGCTTTATGTGGCACACAGGTGAGAGGTTCCATGTCATTGACAGGTCCAAGGCTAGAGAATTACATGGTTGTCACCCGTGTTACCTTCTGGGTCACTCTTTACACTTTGTTCCTCTTTCGCTGAAGTTATTAATGCTGTGTTACGGTTTAGAAGTTGCAGATAGAAAATCTTTGTGAAGTGCAATCTAATTCACAGGGCAGACTTCAAGCTCATGGAGGTCTCAGTCATGGAATAGGTTTCAGGGGGAGACATTTCTGCTCAGAGGAAGCCATAGATTCACCATATGGCTCCCTCTGTTAGCAGCAGGATCTGCCTACATATGCCCAAGTGGAGGATCAAACACTGCTGTCTGGAAGGGCTCTCAATGGGAACTTCTTCTAGAGAGAGAACAATATGTGTTCATTTTATGTGTCTCAATTCGAGGGTCTTATGTTTTCATGGTAATTTTGGATATAAATATCTCAATGCTCATGTTCATAGGGGTTTTAATGATAAAAAGCCTTATTTCAGGTGTTTGTGTTGAGAGTTGCTAAAATAATTGAAGATTCATCTCCTAGTTTAATCTACTCTTTTCAGTTTATCATCTTCTGAAAACATCCCCATGGCAGAAGATGTTCAGAAGTATTTGTGTGACTTAGAAACTGAATTCACCCCAGGAATTTTAATCTCCCCAGTAATTTTGCACAGCACAGAGAGATATGAAGAATAAAAACACTCCTGGAATTTTCAGAGAACTAAAAGAAATACCAAACAGGAGAGCATTGCACAAAAATATTTGCAGTGGCTTGTGGTCAAAATATCTGGAGACTAAATTTCAAACTGACCAGGGAAATGATCTTCTAGGTATATTTCTTTTCTGTATGTGACTGCATTAAAACTCCTCTAGTCCTTCGTGAAGACAGACAGTCCTGTAGAAGGCTGTGGCTTGGGAAGGGTACAGAAATAACCCATTTATTTGAAGTTCAAGCAAGCAAGGATCATGCAGTGCAGAAATGCAGTACATAAGCAAGGCGTTTTCACAAACCTGTGAAGTGTGTGGCCTGTGTCATGTCCCAGTACTCTCAAAATGAAAATGAATTGTTATCAGAAGATCCTGCCCTGAGCCATAGGCTAAATCTTTGTGGACCCTTGGAGACATAAGCCAGATTGCTATTATTGGTGCTTCCTTGATACATGAAAAAAAACCACTAGGAGCAGAGTTAGGTGTGCTCTTTGTCTTTTGTGTCTTGCATATCAGGGGCATACCAGTAAAGCCACATGGGAAGAGAATTTTCGAAGTCTGATCATTTTGTAAATGATCCTTCGCAGTTATGAGAATTTTTTTTCCAGGTAACCTTGTATAATATTGATCCTTTTGTTATTTACCAGATTTTATTGATGAAATCAAGGTTGGTTGGAGTTCTGAAGACAAATACATATTTAATAAATATTACAAGACTGTGTAAAATTACATCAGACCTACTCACAGTAGATCAGTACCTGTGGTCTACCTTTGATAAATATAACATATGAATTGTTTCCAGAAAGACTGGGGATATGTGAAGTGTTTGCAATGCTGAAAAGAGCATGAAGTGAATAGTGCTGGAAGTATCTGGAGAGGTTGCACACATGAAGTTTTAACTTTCATATAGCTTCTATGACTCTACCTTAAAGACAGAATTGGTTCTTAACGGGAATGGCTTTGTAATTAGGGTGGAAGCAAAGAGTGTAACTTCCAATAAGTCTGAACAGCCAGATATGTCATACAATGAAGAACAAATAATGTAGGTAATTTCTGCAGCATTAGAGCCTGCAGAAAGACTGTCCTGGGATAGTGAGGTCTTGGAAAGACTTGTGTGTCATATCAGATCATCAGTTGAACTGAGCTACAGGCACTTCAGCTGAAAAGTTAATACAGACTTGTAGATGTGAACATCAGCGTCTCAGTCTGAAGCTGAGAGAGTTGGTTATCTCTGTATTTGAATGGTGCAGTATCCACAGCATTGCTGTGTCCAGCTCCATATTTCATGAATGACTGAGAAATTAGCAAGTGTTCAAAGAGCACGGAGGAGCTTTGGAGGGCCACGAAACATGCCTTATTGAGAAAGATTCAAGGACTGCAGTATGATTAGCTTATTGAGGGCTTACAGGGTGATTTTACTGGTCTGTGAGTACCTACTTGGAGAGCCCAATCATGATTATAGAGGGTTCTTCAGTTTGGCAGACAAAGTTATAGCAGGTCCAGTGGCTGGCAGTTGAAGCAAGGTATAATTGGGCTAGATATATGGCAATTAAAAACAAGGTAACATCAAGTAACTCCTTGATGTAGGGGTGTAAATTTTCAGGTCAATATTGGGACATGTTCCAAAAGATTTGTGCCTAGTAAGTGGCCTTGGGCTGTCTTTGTTTGAAAACCCCTGAGGATTTCCCAAGGAGAATGACACACCTTAGTGCAGTGTATTTAACCCCCTTTTCCAATAGCAGGTTTTGTAGTTTCTGTGCACATAATTCTCCGAAGTCCATGGACCACAGATTGGAAACAACCGTTCAGGCCTAGATCAGTGTCTTGAAGCAGGAATTTGCCAACCAAGACCTATAGTCTGTGGTGTACAAATGGTTAGGGTAAGAGATTGCCACGGGTTTCCTCTAGCTTTGTAATCTAGGAATCTCAGCCCAAAATGTAGCTACAACTGAGGTACATTGATGCATTAGCCCTTACTCAGCTATCGCCGGAACACGTAGAAAGATGACTAATGGGTTTAACCATATTGCTTACAAGTTTTACAGCACTGGTGCCTGAAGCCAAATCCCTTCTGCTACTACTCTGGTTCAGTGGTTTTCATTGTCTTTGTTTTGTCTGTTGCGTTCACACATGAAAATGAGGCAGAAAGGTGCCAAGACAGGCTTTTTATTCTTTTAAAATATCCTGGATACTGAGAGCTGACTGGGCAATAGCTTGCAATATTATGGGATCTGCTCTGCACAGGCACTTGTTCTCAGCCCCATGCCATCCTCTTCTGGCAAAAGCATGAAGATAATTGGGAAGCCAGCCCAGAGGAAAGCAATTATTTTTTTTTTAAATTTTATTTTACTGCATAATTTTGTAGCAGGATCAGTACCCTGAGCTGTTTCTCTGTAGGGATCCACAAATATTTGTGTACTTGACTTGGTACAATATAGAGGGCAATTTGAGGACATGGCTGACAATTTGGGGAATTTAATGATGCTTAAATTAAAAATGAAACAAAACAAAGCAAAATAAATACAACTATGCTCTGAATTTTAACCTCTTACTTATCACTGTCCATATATGGTTGTGCTCATTTGACTTTATTCCCTGGATATTAAGAAATTCCTTGCTGGTAGTTCTACTAATTTCTTGTGTGTGCAGAGGATGATGCGATCAGATATAGTTTTTAAAGTTTAAAATATTTAAAGTCAGTAATTAATTATTTCCTTTCATCTTAGTCTTGCCAGCTTTCACATCCAGCTCCAAAGCTGTGACTCCCCGGTCAGTTAAACTCATTTTGATGAATTGGATTGACACAGATACCCATTTACCTCCATTTTTATTCCAGCTTCCTTTTAGCAAACAATTATGGAACAGCAATAGCTTCCCGCTGGGCAGACAAATTCTTTCTGTCCTTCTTTAACACAGCCATGCATTTTTCCCAGTGATGAATGCAGTAGAACCAAATCCTATGAATCTACGATCTGTTCCAGCTGCTGTTGAAGAGAAATGATTAAAACAACAGCAACAAAGTGGAAAGAACACTCCTTGCTTTTTTTCCTGTGTGCCAGAAAACACATTATCTTTGCGCATAAGCAGCAAAACACATTTTGAGACTCAAGAAGCGAATGTGCATATAAGCAATAAGAGGCTAAATGAATAATAGAGCAGAATGACATGACACCATATCACAGTTCTCAACTAGTAAGTAGCACAGTTCAACCTCAAAAGCTACTGAGTAAGACGAAAATGTCTCTTTAACAGTATTAGGGGACAATTTATTATGTGTATCCTTCGAGTGCGGCACAATGTCACTGCAGGCCCATTGCATTTGCATTATTTCCAGACAACGGCAGCAGCAGAAAAGGACACTGATTTATTTCAGAGCAGGCACAGGTGATTTTTATGTCTGTTGGGACTCAGCCAGATATGGCTTAACCCATTCAAGTCTTTTCTGCTTATAGGAAGAGGTGTCTTTTTGTAGCATCCTTATCTTCCTACTCAGGTTTTATTTAAGTTACTCTGGGAAAAGATGGAGTATTTTGAAGTCTTTTACTCTTTCAAACAGTTATTACAGCTTGTTGAATTCAGAGAAAATGAGTGATCAGCAATAGCTTAATCTATTTAAAATAATTCTGATGATCATTTTCACTAGGGAGCTTTTTAACATAGTGTGTGATTTCCACACCCTGCAGTAGCCAAAACTGAACAATCTCCTGATAATATTATTCCCTATTGCATGTAAGCTAATTTTTCAGGATCAAAAGATAACATACAAGAAAAATACTCACAGTCTGGCTATCATGATCCAGTCAAAGTATGCAAGCTTTGTTTTGGTTCAATTAGAGAGCCCTGAGGACTGCCTCCATGCCCGTTTTCCAGCATTATAGACGAGGGAAATCTAGCACCTTGCTGGAAGTGCCACCCTACAGAGAGACACAGAACTGGGCAATCACTAATGGTGATTAAAGAGAAAGCAGAGGTGTTAATCCAAAACAATTATGACTGGCTTCTGATAGTCCATCAATTTTATAATTTCTGTATATCAGTTATGCAGGAGTATTTTTTTCCCCTTCCAAACAGCTGCCAGGTGTTGTGTGGACATGTGGCTGTAATTCTGCTGATGACTGAAAGAGATGCAGAAAGACAAAGTGTGAATTCATGTCCTGTGCAAAGTGATTCCTGTGTAACCGGAGTGATGTACACTGGGCTCAGTAATATGGCTGAGAAAGGGTATTTTGTCAGGAAAGATCCACAGGGTTTGTTTCATTCCAAATAGGAGTAAGAAGTGATTATTTTGAAATTTTGTCAGGGGAATTTTGCAAAAGTTTCCTTTCAAGTCCATTAAAACAATTTCTGTTTTGTTTTTGTTTGGAAATGGGGATTGAAAGCATCAGAACAGGAGAAAGAAAAGCTGCCTGCATACTACAGTTTCTTAGAAAGGGACTAGAGGTGTATTGTTGCAGTTTCAGCCGCCTAGCACTGAGATAGGACAGGTCAATATTTTTGGAATAGATTTTTTGGTTGCCTACTAAAATAAAGTTCTGACAAATTAGCCGAGTTTTGTAAAGAATTTAATTTTCACTGCACTTGGAGCATCTGCTGGACTTTGATCTGCCCTTCTCTGCTATATGGTCCCTTTGCACTTGTGCCTACTGCAGGGAGAAAGAGTGCACAAATGGTGAACACGGTTCAGTGAGTGTAATATGTGGAAACGTATGCTTTTGAATTTCTTTTTTTTTAATGTTACTCAGCATGTTTTGGCATCTGTGATGAGTCAGAGCTATTCATAGGAGTGGAGAACATGCCATTGTTCAATACCTCTAGCAAAAGCAGCCAAGGGAGGCAGCTGCTGAAACAAAACACCTTAGTGCCTGTGGACTTGGTAGGGAGTGATTCTTGCAGTCATAGTGTCTTCAGCGTGAATCGCTGCCTTTACGTTCTTACTGGAGGGAAATAGGGCTCAGTGGCTCCTGCACATTACAGAACCAATGTATAGTAAGCCTAACTCCACCACTTGCCTACTGGGCAGTCTGGCATTTTTCTGTGGCCCATTCCTCCCCCCAGTAACATAATTTGTTCCTTTTTAAAGCGTTTAGAAAGCTTTTAATAACATACACAACTTGCATGGCAGGGGATGATGTTACAGCTCCATGATTTTGATAGTGCTGAATAGACTCAAGGGGAGTCTGGGTGTTGATGGGTCAGGCACTGTGTTAAATGCCAGGAAGCCTTGATCCCTGCCCTAAGGAGCTTACAATAAGAAGTGGGGCAAGACACAAAAACCACCAAAACCAAACCCCAAAAAACCCCCCAATAACTAAAAAGCATGAAGTAGAGGAGAAAATGGTCCCTGGGACACATACAGTTCCCTAAGTTAACAATTTGCACAGCGTCTGCTGGGTTTAGTTTGTCTTCTTCCTAGTCCAGCAGGCAGTCAAATCTCTTAGCTATAAATCACATATTCTGAATAGGAATTGGGTGCAACCCAAACCATTCTATCATTCTATGATCTTTAATGTCCCTTCCAACTCAAACCATTCTATGATTCTGTGATTCTATGAATTACCTGGTGTTATAGTGAATTGTAACAAATATCTGCTCTCTGCAGAGATGTTTAAAATGGACAGATGAAGGCTGTGTAATTAAAAAAAAAAAGTCACTGAGTTTTAGCAAAAGAATAATAATGCTACTTTCTAAAGAAAATAGTCTCATTATTAAGTGTAGTACACCGAGGGGATGAATCAGTCGAGTGAAGAAAATACTACTTTTTAAAAAGTAAATATTCTTTCTTTTTGCCTTTCTTCCTTCATCAACAGATGAAATACCTTTAAATACCAGAGAACCTGAATGCTGGCTTTGTTCATCACACAGTTCAGACATAGCTGAGCTGAGCATTGAACTTAGCCCTATAACAGAGAAATATAGTAACAGTTTGCAATTTTTCCTCACCTCAAGTCTAACTGATGCAGGGAACAAATAAAAATATAACACAAGTTCTTACAAAAAATAGATTCAAATTAGAGCATGACTTAAACTACTTATATCCATCCCCCCAACAAGTTGTACAAAATAAGTATTCTTAATGCTGCCTAAATAGCTTATATATTTTTATTTTTTTAAATGTATTTTAAGGGTGCTGTGTACAGAATTCATGACTGCTGTACCTGGCACTCATTACAGGAGTACTGTATTAGCAAGCAGCAGCATCAGATGTCCCCTGCAGAAATGGCTGTACCTGGTGAGGCCAGGGCAACCATCCAGCTCATCATCGCAGTTTTCACAGCCCATGGGTCAGAAACATGAGAAGGGGGTAGAAGCCTCCATCAGCTACATCGTGCCATTAGATGGGTCGTTTTACCTTTTGACTGCCACCAGAGATAACTCCAAGTCAATCTGTACATCTAAGAATCAGGTTAAACAGGCATGGCTGCAAGTCCCGTGAAGTAGACACATATCCCTTTGGTTTGAGGCATCTGGACTTCACAGAGTGTCTTCACACGTTTGAAAAACACCATCTCTAATGTTGTTTTAGTTTGATTTTTATCTTCCTCTCTTGTACCTACAAACCTTGGTCTGCTATCTTTCAGCTTAAGTCTTGCAGAAATAGCTGCCAATAAATGTAATGTCTGGGAATTATGATGTGTGCATCCCCTGATAAAGCACTTCCTTGGGTCAGGCTTCCTCTTGTACAATGTCCCTAATCCTGCATTCAATTTTGGTACTGTGTGTGATGTCCAGTCCATCTGGCAGTACATACCTATCTCCTCATTGGTGAGGAGGACAGGTCGGGCTTTAGGAGCTGACCCTCAAATTGGTCCAGTACGTCTGATACCCAGTTAATAAAAGACAGACAGATTTAGAAACAATGACACAGCAGTGCTATAACTGATATCACTGACAGCAATTGTGGCCTTAATGACATGTATTTTATGTAACCAAAGTAAATAAGTAGAAAGGGACAAAACATGTGTGCTGTATTTAAAATCAGATGATGTTCACAGCTGAATTTATACACCAGCATCTGTACAAGGCTTCAAATGAAACAGCTTCCATTGTGCATCATGCCTTTCCACCACATTAATTCCATCGTAAACCTCTTCTGTATCACACTTTTACTGCCCTCACCATGCACAAATTAGCTGTAATCTGGTGACAGCAGCCAAATGCTTCTTCCAAATAACAAAGCAGAAGTTTGGTTGCACAACTGCTTTTTGTAAAAGAGCAAAACCATCAAACATCCTTAATTAACTGTAATGCATGCCTCAGGGCCGTTTTAAAATGGGGGAAGTGATGATATCAAAAAGCACCGTAATCCATTTTCTAGGAGCCATTAGATGGACGAAAAGCTGAACATGAGCTGGCAGTGTGCACTGGCAGCCCAGAAAGCCAACCGTATCCTGGGCTGTATCCAGAGAAGTGTGGCCAGCAGGTCGAGGGAGGGGGGTCTGCCCCCGTACTCT
>NW_010236527.1:12223-22334 GCF_000690775.1 Eurypyga helias
TCGTCTAGTGGAAGGTGTCCCTGCCCATGGCAGGGGGGTTGGAACTAGATGATCTTTAAGGTCCCTTCCAACCCAAACCATTCCATGATTCATTCTATGATTCACTAGGATATCCTTTTCATGAGTGATGTAGAGCCCACTGTGATGTCCCCATGTGCCTGTAGCTGGTGTGGCCAGAGGTGACTGCTTCTTTCTGCATCC
Source organism: Eurypyga helias (assembly GCF_000690775.1). Lineage (NCBI taxonomy): Eukaryota > Metazoa > Chordata > Aves > Eurypygiformes > Eurypygidae > Eurypyga > Eurypyga helias. Next base: position 12,425 of record NW_010236527.1, read on the forward strand.
ATACCCTGCTCATAAGCGCTCCTTGCTGTGGTGAGCACTTGGTTCCAGCACTTGGAACTACTGCCAGAGGACTCATCTGATTCTGCTGAGAGTGACATTCACCCCACACTTTCTGATGGCTCTGACACTCGTTAGGTGACAACTACAACTATGCAGTTGTCAACAGCTGTGACTTTCATTCCTTGAAGACCTCCAGCTGTTTCTGAAGCTGTGGTCTCTGCTGTGAGAGCAGCCATTACCAAAATTCTCTTTGGCACCTGACAGCCAAAACCACATAGATTTTCAGGTGTGATTCCAAAAAAAGTAGTGATAGCTGCCTTTTTCCTTCTTGCTCAAAGAATGTCACTTCTATGTTCTTAAGGTGCCCAAAATTAATAATTAAATCCTTAAAACCATTAGTGTTCATTACTATAAAGAGTACATTAAATACTCAACCTTGTTGTTTATTTTTAAAGGTGTATTCTTATGACACATGTTGAATTTAATTTTATTACTGGGTTGAGCGAAGGCACTTAATGTTCAGAGAATTATGGTGAGTATGTAGGAGCAGTCATCAGAGGTATGTCCTCCTGAACAATATAGAGAAATCAGAACTAGGACCAATCTTACATATCTGCTTTTTAAACCAAATCTGATGAAAAAATAATATGAAACTTCAATTTTTCTGAAATTACTAAGTTGTTATTATTATTCACCAAATGCCTTGAACATTCCTGATTTCATGCAAAACAAAAAAAAATATATGACCAAAATGGGGGGTTACATAACAAGGGAGACACTTGTTGGCATCAGTCTTTGCTGACTCAGCAGATACCATGTCTGTTCAGTTCCCTTCGGCTTGTGACTTGGCTCCCCTTTTGTCCATGTAGCACAGCTGGGTCAGGGATGTGCTTAGCTACTGTGTGAAGGACCCAAATAGTTTACTGGCTAAATAAGAAAGAGGGAAAAATCCCTTACACCTCTGGTAGCAACATACTTGCCTGCTGCATACACTCTGTTGGGGTAGCAAGGAACTCTGGTCTGTGGAAATGCAAAAAATCACCACTTATAAGCTGAGGGCAGATAATGTGAAGAGTTTTAGTTGAGGAACAGCAGTGGGAACCAGCTCTTGCATGTTTGACAGGTAGTGGTTAACAGATTTGACCTAATTTTTTTTAGTGTCTAAAAGGAAATATTTTTTTTTTTTTGTCAAGAAAGACTGTTACACAGATTTGTGTGAGCCTGTGTTTCTATATGTGTAGAAATACATATATATAGTAACATCTCATTGAAGGAAATAATCACTTTTTGTTTATTTTGTATAGTGCAATTCATAGCTGCTATTTTTGTGGATACTGTTAGATGGTATTCTACTGAATGCCAAAGCTCAATACCAATACAGGGTTAGAAATGAAGCAGAAAATCTACTGTGGAATTCTACTAATTTATATTCAGTTTGGGCAATAAGGATCAGAAAAATGGGTACAATTCAACCGGCACTAACAGGCATGTTAGTTTTGTTGTATGCCTTTGATACTAAATGAACTGTTTAAAAAGGTTCTTGTAAGTGAGCACTGGACCTGAAAGAAAATGAAGAATTTTGCAGGAAGTTTTGGTGCACAGGCTCAGGGTTCTGTGTTTTAGGCATGGAGAGACTATTCTCTCTTCTGCACTAATAAAAAACGAAACAATGAGGAAGAAAGTAGTAGCACTAGAGGTGTTCTGTTTTCTTCCTTACGATTTTAATGGACTAAGCTTAATAGTGCATGGTGAATATCACTGGGTACAGAAGTTGACTGTTCTAAAACTCTGCCCAATCATTTCGCAGTTCAAATTCCTTTTTGACAGAGTGCTTTTCCTAGAGCTGTGTGATGATCTCAGTGAAAAATAACCAACGAGCCAAGCAACCCACTGACTGCCTCTGAGATTATGGGATCCCAATAAGCTAATCTTTGACATCCCAGACATCATCTCCAAGTCAGTCTGGGGAGGTTGTATATGGCACAGGAATGTTAGCTCTTCAGCGGATAAGTGCTAGTAGGAGACCAGGTGATGAATTACCCAATTTTCTGGTCAGCAGCCGACTTGGTTTTTGCCCCTGGAACAGGCACAGGACAGAGATCTGTGCTGTTCCTGATTTGTACTTTTTTTTTTTTCCCCACCAAATTTTTAAGCTCATGTAGTTCTTCAGAGGTTCCTTACAGACGGACTGAGATGCAGGTGTTCACATCTGGGACAAGATGCAAAGTTTTGCTAGATCTTTTCTCCAGTTGGCATTAAACCTGGAAGAAAACTCATGAGTTGGGAAGCGACAAACTGCTCCCCAATTTCTCTCTGTTTCTCTGTCTTGCAGGAGATCAATCAAGAAAATGTGAACTTTTTATAACATTTTTGGGTAGTCTTTTCAAACTGCTTTTATTTGTCTTGGCAGTGATTTCTCATTGTGAAATGTTCTTAAATTTTATTAGAAAAATTCTTGGTACCAGAATAACTTTGGATTAGAAGACTTAAAAAAAAAAAAAAAAAAAGACTTCTGTTATGGCTTCAGAAGTGCTAGTGTTCCAACCAAAAAATGTTTGCACAGAGATAGTCAGCCCAAAATGCTTTATACTTAAGGAAGCTATGAAATCCCTTTGCAAGTAGGCTCACATGAACTCTCATCTTCACTCTCAACCCATGCCACACAAATGAAGACACAAAGAACTCTGCTCTTAAAGAAGATATTAGCTTCATCCCAAAACAAGGACATTTAAGAGTCTTCCCAAAGTTTGCTACTCTCGAATATTATGTAATTCCAGTTATTATTGTTACTCATAAAAATGTCCAATCAAGTTAGGCCTTTTAGTTTTATGTCTCAAGAAAGACCTGCAAGCTTGGATCCCACAGTTTGATTGCACATGGTATGAAAAGAGGTAGTTCCCTGAGTAGTTTTGCATATCCTACCTTTTAATTTAGTTGAGTGCTCTTTGTTCTTTTCCTTTCTCATGCATGTGTTCATTTCAATCTCTTTTCACATGAAAGGTTTTCCAGGCCCATCTTTTGTCACCTCCCTTTCCTGAAAATAGATTTCTCTTTACCAGTGTTTGTAAATTAACACAGTCAAAGGCAATATTATTTTCATGGCTATCTTTGTTTTGACTGTTTGTTTCCAAGAGACATGTTTTCTTCAAGATTATCTTGTGTGCCTAAAATCTTTAGTCAAAACAGAGCCTTGGTAGTGACTGCTGCATGTTTCCTCTACTTTGTGAAACTGCTTCTGGCAGGACATGTTTTGGCATCCTTATCCTTTCAGTGTGAGACTCACTCAAGGAAACCTGCCCTTTTCTCAGTGGAGTAGACCTGCCTATCATGCAACTTAGCAAAAGCACCCTACAGGACTGCAATCCCTTCTAATTCTTACAGATAAAAATAATGTAGCTGTTTCCTTACAGATTTAATTTATTTAGTTGAAATGCAGTTTTGTCACTGTAAAAATGTCGGTATTATTGACCCAAATGTCCTTAATTTTCACAGGAAAGTGGTTAAATGCTGTGGTGAAAGAGTCCATAGAAAGCCTGCAGACAGACAGATAGCTTCCGTGGGCAGCTGGTTTCTGAAGAAAGAGGTGGCTGCCTTCTGAGCTGTTTGCTAGCATGAAAGATAACATTATCATGATATTTTCTCAGCTGTGCTTAAGCAAGAGGAAACCACTGGCCTTTGCCTTATGGGCACTGATTTCCTCCATTAGCCCATCTCCTGGTTCTTCCTGATGATGAATAGTGTTACCATTTGTTTTAAATATAACTCAACTCAAATTGTCAGGGCAAAAGCTTTATATGTGTGTTTCCTTTCATTCTTTAGCCTGGAACTGCTTTCTTGAGTGTTTGGATATTTCTGTTATCCATAAACACAGCTCTACAACTTACTTATTTTACACACTATTCACACTGGATGACTACATTTTTGGGTTAAATTCACTCAGACAGGAAGAGTTATGGGCCAGCACATCGTCTGAGATGTTCTCTCTCCGGACGTGCAATCGGCCACCTTCTGAGCTGGTTTTGCAATTGGTGTTGATTTATATAAACCCCGACTGGTTTACCTTGATGACCTACGTGCTCACTTTTAGCCTTCACACCAACAGTTCTATCATGATATTTAACTTATAATTGAAAATTTTTGACCAATACAGATTTTAAAACCAGAAGGGATCTTTACATCATTTAATCTGACTGTACAATCTGCTCCTCACCAGGGAATTAGTCATGGAATATGCAGAAATTTTGAACTCCAGGAAAAACAATCCCATTGAAACCTCCTTCCCATGATTTTGGATCTGATGAAAAAGCAGATGAACTTTAGACTCAGTGCTAAAAATCTAAATAGAAAGTACTCAGAAGCTGGGGGTAAGAACACCTCTGTTTTGAAGCATACTGTGATAAGTGGTTTAAGCCTTTCACTTCTATGTGGAATGAATTGACAGCCAAGCAAAAATCAAAGATTGGTGTGTTACAATATCAGGGTAGGATTGATGGTTTAACCCCAGCTGTCAACAAACATCACACAGCTGCTCACTCACTCACAACGCTCCCCCCCCAAGTTGGGATTGGGGAATCAGAATGGTAAAAGTGAGAAAAGTCTTGGGTTGAGATAAAGACAATTTAACAGGTAAAGAAAAGTCACGCACACAAGCAAAACAAAACAAAGATTTCATTCACCACTTCCCATCGGCAGGCAGGTGTTCAGTCATCTCCAGAAAAGCAGGGCTCCAGCACAAGTAATGGTTACTTTGGAAGGCAAACACGATCACACCAAATGTCCCTCCTTTCCTTCTTCTTCCCCCAGCTTTATATGCTGAGTATGACATCATATGGTATGGAATATCCCTTTGGTCAGCTGGGGTCACCTATCTTGGCTGTGTCCCCCCCAACTTCTTGTGCACCCACAGACTACTCACTGGTGGGTGTGGGAAGAAGAAAAGGCCTAGACTCTGTGTAAGCACTGCTCAGCAATAACAAAAACTTCACTGTCTCATCAACACTGTTTCCAGCACAAATTGAAAACAACCCAATACTAGCTGCTATGAAGTAAACAACTCCATCCCAGCCAAAACTAGCACACAGAAGTATTTCAAGTCCTGAATAAGGAACTGAATATGTAAGAAGAAATCTCTGCTAGGCTAAGCTGGATCCCTGATGTCTTATCATGTGCTGATTTGCCAGCAGAAGAGTCACAAAACTACTAGAAATTTCAGCCTCAGAACTGCTTTGTTTCTGTTATGTATTCAAGGGAAGCTGGCATCAGCTCAGGATTCTCTTGTTACAGGAGGAAGAGGAGGGTGCAGAGGACTTATTTGGCTAACATTGTGATTTTGTGTAAACATGTCCCAGTTGTCACTTAGGTGCAAGAGAGCTTAACACAGCTGTCCTCAAGCAGGTAATGTACTGAAGTTCCCCAAAGAACTCTCTGTGTGTATAGTACTCAACTTCAGTCTCTTTCCACACCTTAACTGATGGAGAAACACTTCATATACCACCCCATCTGCTCTCTAGATGAATTCCTTTGTTTTTGCTGTAGGTCTCAAAAGTGGGCAATGGAAGTGGTTCATGTGTCTGAAAAGGAGAAGAGAGTCCTCCCTGAATTTGCAGATTCTGGAACAATAAATAATTCTGACAACTTGGGTGGGTAGAAGACAACACTGGAAAGTTTTATGAACAACTATTTCTAGCTAAGCAAATTGTGTCATATCCCAGGACCAGCTAGGTAGACAAAAGTCTTTCCCACTACATCCCTTTGAGGACTCAACAACTTGTCCAAATCAGAATTCTCTGACTTGTTAAAGCAAATTATCTTCCTTTCCTCTGTGTCCAATAATGCAGGTACTGAGTTTCCATGGTAAGCATAGGAAGCTCGGTTCACAAGGAATGATATAAAATCCACGATACCTTTTGTTTCCTTTATATAGGCCTGGGTTGATCTCCAATAATTATACTCCAATCTTTTTTACACCGGTTGTTTAAATAATAGGGCTTTCCTTGATGATGATAATCAGAAAGGAAATGTCACTGCAAATACATTCCAGAGGAGAAGAGCAAGTTAAGTGAAACCAAAATGTGCTCAGTCTTGGCTATATTCAGACTCATAAAACTTTTGCCTCTGGATGCTAGATCACATAATAGCACATAGATAAGCAAGCCATATTGCCTAGAATAAATCCTTCACTAATGGGTGTATTAAAAATACAATAGACAGATTAGATGGACTTATCCATCTATTTCAGATAGTAAGAAAAAGTAGACATGAGTAGCTGAGGAACTGTTGAGGCAAGAGGCCATGTGGATGCTGAGTTGCCTTGAACACTGGGCCTGTATCTGTGGAGAACAGCACTGAGAAAGACTGAGACCAGACCTTTGATTTGTCAATGAGTTTGTATGGGACAAGTCATTGAGTGAGCTGGACTTGCCTGGACCTTTCTATGTTTCAATCTGAATGTCCGTAAAACTTCCATTTTGGTTGCAAATCTATGGGAAGCAGCGTCGTTTGTTGAGGGACTGTTGCTTACAGGATCTGGGCCCAGGAGTTGCTACTGGTTGCTGCTGCAATTCATTGAAAGTCAGAGGAGGAGAAGAGGTGAGCTGAAAAATGATGAATTAGGCATGATTAATTAAATAGTTTTATTTCTAAATTATTTCCCAAACTCCAATGGCAACAGTCCCAGGCACCCCTTTACCTTTCTCTCTCCTCAGCATCCCACAGGGTGAGACAGTGTTTGGGGTCAAAGCAGATGCTTTGAGTAACCAAGATGTGGTACAGACTCCCTACCTGCACCTCCTTATCACGCTGCGGTTAAATATCCCACTCCAAACATTCCAGAGAGCCACATCTCTGCTGTTTTTGTTTGCGGCTGGCCTGGTTTGATCAGGAGGGTGTCAAATACATAGGGAAGGCTGGTGCTGGATTTTGGCAGCTTTGTTACTACTTTCTGCTTTACCCTTCCTTTTTCTGTTGCACCTTTCTGCGGTGCCTGTCAGAAAAGATGCGGACTGTGATTGGTTGCTCTTCATCACATCGAACTGAGTGATTCAGAGGAAGGACTGGGGCTTTTTTTCGCCTGTGTGTGTACAGCATACACAGTAGTATCTATAATGTAGACAACTATAAAATAATATTAATGCTGATGGTAAAAATAAAATGCTTGTTATTCTATGTCCCATTTTTCAATCCACCCTAAGACAATCTTCTTCTGGGGAAAACAATAACAAGGAAAAGGCTGGAGGGGATGTAATTTCTCTGTTAAAACCATGTGTACCTGCACTGACTAATCACTTGGGTTTTCACCGATACCCTTGTCTCACACTGCTGTTTTCCTCAAAAGGTTCACTGCGGGCTCAGACTATGCAGTTCAGGTTCCTCTGAACCTGAACCTGAAAGTTGCTGCACCTTTGCCCAAGGCTGTGATTGAATATGTGGGCAGTTACAGTGGTTCAGCTGACACTTGGAAACTTATTATACAGTGTTAACTTGATTTTGAATTTGCACCTTGGGGGGTTTATTTAACTCAACTACTCCTTTTTATGGTGCCAAACTGAATCAAAAGCTCCAAATTTCACTCAAGTGAAGAAAAATCCAAACCTGTGGAAATTCCAGCACAAGCAGAACTGACAGTGCTGGGTAATAGGTAGAAATGTTTTCAAAATCTGAGAGAATTTTATTGTAACTGTTGGCACACCATTTCTGAATTTCAAGGTTGTATAGAATTAGGAGATAAGAAGTGATATTGAAATTTTGTGTTATGTGGCATACATTTCACAACAGTCCTGTGCTTTCCTGGCTCTGTCAAAGACAGTTGGAATTATTTCCCTTGTGCACCAAAATGCTAGTGGGGAGACCAAGGTGTATAAGGAGAACAAGTTGTCAGAGTGTGGAAGAATTTGTGGACCATCTTTGGTGCTGGTCCTTGATGATAAGATATGTCTGGTGTGATCTCGACTACTGTTTTAATGCTCTCTGAGAGCATTTTCCCTGCATGGCAAGGCATGATCGTCCTGACGACTGTTTGTGAGAAGGGCGTCACATCTCATGGCACAGCTGTGCTGATGAAAAATTCAGACCAAAATGCCCATACTGCATCTGGAAGAATCACAGCTACTGAAAAGGAATGAGAGATCTTTCAGAGATTTTGAATATGTTTTTCTTCCACCAGTGACAGCTATGAAATGACCACTGTTTTACCAAAAAGCAGCACCATCACTGATGTGGTCTTTGTATCCCCTTACTATTGTAAGGAACAACTCTCAACAGTAAGTAACAAACAAAAACACAAATCCAGGTCAATGTCTGCTTGGTCAAAGACCATAAGTGTCTCACAACTCTTTGTCTTAGTGTGATAAAAAAATCCACTGTGGCAGTATAAGCTATAGGTAGAACCATATTTTCAGAACCGTAACTGTAGTTATTTCTGGCTACAAAATACACTTCCAAACAAAAATTAAAAAAAGGAGTAATTATAAGTGTTAGCATTCTCATGCTAGATCCCAACCTTTAGAATAGGCCATACAGACATTTAAGACAGAAGGGTTAGGGTGGGAGGGTGGGAGTAGTTTACAGCCACAAGGCTAGAATACACACGGTCCCTCCCCCAGGCAGTCTGGGGTGGGGCTGCAGCATCCTTTGGCTCCTTCCTCCATCAATCTGCCTCCGAGAGATAATATTTTCCCTCCCCCCAAAGCACTTTTAATCTGAAAAGCGAGTGGGTGAAGCAGAAGTGGAACTTGGAGGGCAGATTAATTGTGGCAAGGGCATGTTTTCACATATGCTAACCCATGTGTGCGATTTGTAGGAGTAATAAGTCAATCTCTCTGCCTAGTGGGACAGAGGGTTTTAAAGGCATCATGGCTGAGCTGGGAGAAAGGTTGAAGGCTTTCTGAGGGCATGAAGGTAGAGGTTGTACAGGGAGTTCACGTTCCAACACCTCTTGTAGCATCTATTATTAGAGTTCTGGCTTGCCTAAAAATGTTAAAGATAAAATGGTGCTGTCTGGTGTAGCATGGGATGCAGTGAAAGATTAATTATGCTGTTCTGGATTTAGTTTTGGTGTCCTTACACAATGGACTCTTACCCTATACAAGAGAAGTGGGTTTTTTTAAAGCTCAACATGCTTTCGATCTTTCATGCAACCCAGTGCTTGAAGAGGGGGTGTGGAAGATTCATTTGTATTCTATAAAGCTACTTACTGTGCATGAGGAAAATAGCATCACGCCACTTTGTGATGTGAAGGTAGCCAGACCAGGCAACTGCCTGGCAGGGGCTGCCACAGTTTCTTGTTGATTTAGGGTACATGTGAACTCATTGCCTCTGATTATAAGCTGATGCAAATCAACAGAGCTCCTCTGACCTTATTAAAGCTTACCTGATTTCAGTGAGGATTTGTCCGTTTGGTTTCACAGTATTCATTAGATCCCAATATTTGATGAATAACAATTAAAAAACCCCTATCAGATGTGTGATAACAATAGATGATTGGACACTAACATTGCCAGGATATGCCTCAGCATTTAGAAAATAGCCTGCCAAATTAGAAAAGAAATCACAAGGCAGGGAGGCTGGAAAAATCTCAGAATGTGTTTACAGGCTCCTTTAATTCAGTGCCATTTCATTACATTGCCAAAATTAATCACTGTCTTCAGCTCCTGTCTTGGCTTCTTATTTACTGCTAACTTGATCTCCTTGGTGAGATTTTATTACTCCCAACCATCATGCTCTTTCAACACAAGATCCGATACAGATTGCAAAGAAATGAATAATGTAGGGACCAAGCAAATAAGAACTTGAGTCACATGTGACTTTGTTAAATGTAACACCTATTCCATTAAATACATAGTGTATGTACACCCTCGGATTCTTACGTATGAAATAATTGGGTTATGTGTTGTTAGCTACCAAGAACGAGAAG
>NW_010236527.1:22362-69767 GCF_000690775.1 Eurypyga helias
AATCTGAAAAAGAGAGTGGTCTACCCACAAACCCTCCTGTAAACACAGCATCCCCAGCGCTGCCAGCCTGGCTTTTTGTTGGAACCCAGCTGTTCCCTGCTCGGCCTCATACAAGTGGCATGCAGTTGTTTTTGGTAGGAGCAAAGCCATCCTACTGTGGGACATGGGGAGACGTGAGACAGCTCTGTTTTCTTCAAAACCTGGGTTTGGTTTGGATAAGGTCTCTGAGGTTCTGTATAACTACAAAATATTCTTTTTTTTTTTTTTTGGTCCTCCATTTCCAATCTTAAAGGATAGGGACTGTATTTTACTCTGTGTATATGGTGTCTAGCACAACGGGGCCCTGATCCTAGCTGGATCCTTGGGCTGCAGTGTATATTTCCTAAAAGATATCTCTAATGTAATAATGGCAAATGGCCAAAATGTCACTCCTTCCTGGACCTTTGGAAGACCAGACTAAATCCACCTCATTAAAAATAAACAAAACACAAAACCCATGTAATTAATGTGAATTCAAAATAATTTGAATAATTTGAAAAATAGACTGTGTATGGGGAAATTGAGCCAGATGCTTCTGCGTGTCCTGGCTAGACATATCAGACTAGTAAGAGAAACGGTCACACAAGGAGGAAGAGTTGTAATGAATGAAAGCCATATGGCTGAATGCTTCAGAAAATATCCTCCAGTGAGAAAGTGGGAGTTAACCTGGCTCAGACAAGGAGCCTGTTCTGATATCATAAAAGATGGCTAATGATATTTAATCACTTTCTTTCCCCATGTCAGCACTTCCCCCTCAACAACTTCATTGTGTCTGATTCGCAGCAACCCATTTTAATCGGGGAGTGATGATGACCCCCTTTGACATAAATAGGTGCAGTTCCAAGTGGCAGTGAGGTTGTTAATATTCCTTATCCATAGCACCTTAAGGACTGTATGTATGACCGAGTTTAGAACACTATTACATTGGGTACTAGAAACATGGTGTAAAAAAGACATTTCTCTGTCCTATAGGACAGACCTGGATAAGAAAGCTCAAACATGAGTATTATTTCAATGCTAAAGAGGAAAGAGCAGGTATGGAGGTAGATCTCTGAAGCCTCAGCTGGGGCCATCTTTGCATCCTGTTCACAGTCAGCTTGCAGGCACTAGGCTCTTGTTCTGCAGGTGCTTTGAGATCCTTCAAAGAGACTGTGGATGAGTGCCAGTGAAAATCATCACACTGAAGGTTTTAAAGGGAGGGCACAAGTTGAGAGACTGTTACAGTGTGAGCCACCTGATAACAATCTTAAAAGATGCATTTTGGAATGATAGGTACCAGCAATCAGGTCTTGCAAGGGCATATAATTATTGTGTAATAATTTCCCATTTGTCATACAGGGTTACATGCTTTCATAAGGCGTGGAGTTGCTTTTTACATGGCAACCACATAGCCTGGGGCACCTGATCCTGAGTGAAATTCCTGCACTGGAGAATACAGTGATGTCTGAGTAGACAAATACTCCATTTTTGTTACCATGTGACGGTTGTTTTTATTGTCTATGTATCTTAGGTCTCAGAAGGCTCATGTAGATGCTCATTTTTCTCTTTCACTCTGCAAGTGATCTCAGATAATTTTGGGAAAAGTTGTGTGTCCCACAGTTGGACATTTCAGCATTCTGCTGACTGTAACACTTGGAAGATGGTAGCTCAGTGACAGAAGTTACCAGAGGGAAATATGAGGCATAGTTGGGAAAAAACCCCTATGTTCTACTATTAAAATACAACATGGAGCCTAACATCATAGATGTTTGAAAATAGTGATTTAAGTAAATAATTCCATGAGAAGCAGACCAATGAAACAGCCTTTTGATTGAGCCATGATACTTCCTTCTCTTTTTGTTTGATCTGGAAGAGACAACACATGTTGCAGATGGTCCAGACCTGCATAGGAGACTGAGTGGTTGACACTTACTCTCTAAGCTGAAATAAATGCCATGTCACTCTGATGCTGCTGGGCTGAAAAAGTGACTTTCCAGGTTACGTGCAACCTCAATACATGTTTTATATATGTCTCTTGTAAAAAGTTGTTTCCATTAAGAGCTGATTTGGGTGAACCTGGACAAAATGCATTCATAAACTTCACAAAAGCCTTGATTCGGTGAGAAAGCAGGATAAGCAAAAATATGTAAATTTTATGTGGAATTGTTTCCAGTTTTCTTGGAAAACTCGAACCAATCCAGGGATATCAACAAAGAAAGAGGATCAGGGAAGGTGTTCGGGCAGAGGATTTGGTTGCTCACATGTGCAGCTGATTCAACCTTAAGACATCATTCTTCATGGTGAGAACTCTGAACAGCTCCTGGTGCCAAAACCAAACCTGTGATCTTCCCGCACTATTTCTACTCAATGCAGAAGCCTCCACTGCTGTTACTGCTTTGGTGTACCCTACTGCCTCACCAATGGAGTTGCTGTTTCTCCACTTTGTGACACTTCAACTTTCTCCTTGAGGCCAGGATGCTGAAATTTTGCAGGAGGTAAGAGACTCATGTTTCTAAATATGTTTTCAGGATTTTTATTGGTTTCTCCCCTCATGGACAGAGGCAAGAGCTTGAAAACATATCTCCAATCAATCCTAAAACTTCAAATACAGATAGTAAGATTAAAGGCCCTTAAATGCTCTTGGAGCTGAAAGTGCATTCTAAGCTAGTAATGCTGAACACTTTGGACTTGCTGACTGAGATTCTTGGAAGGTATAGTTGTGGGTACCACAGCAGAAATCAACAGAAATACATTGACTTGTAACCATTGGTGTACACCAACTGGCTTTTTGTCTGTTTTAGTGACACCTGCTGACATATCTTCTGTTTTGCCTTTGACTACTCAGACATGAAGAACAAATGAATTATAAACCAATTACACTCTTCAGCTTTGAAAAAAGTGGAGTAAATACTGGACACACAATCTTTTTTAGATCCATCTGGGCTGTAATCCTGACTTCATTGAACACTTTGGCAGAACTCTGACTTCAATGGGTTTTGTTTGTAGAGTCTTACTGTTTCTGTTCCTGACTTGTCCAATATGGCCCTGCAGGTCACATCTTTGCAAATGCTCTCCTCCCACAATTATGTTTGCCTTGTCTGTTTACATTGTAATTTATATTCAGAAGGCTACAACTCTTCTGTGTTTGTATGTAGGCTCTCAGCTTAGCCTTGAGCTGGTGCTGCAAGGGTTAGCAGTGTGATCTTGAAGATCCTTTCTCACATAAAAGGTATATGCAAAAAGGATATTTGCTTTTTTTTTAACACAAAAAGTAAATGCAAAACTCTTATGACATTGAATAACTGTCACTGGAACTTAATTTGGATAAACACCCTAAGGTGAAGCTTTCATCTGAACTAGAGGTGAGTCTGAACTTAGGAACAGCATCACATTTTTGAGAGGTTCATATTTGCATCCATGAGCCTATCTGTAATCTTCAATCTTTGAGTCTGCAAATTTTGTCTGGAGACTTTCCAGGAAAGAGGTATTGCACCTCCCACTGTAAATTTACAGGAAAAATCTTGCTCTTGAGACTTTGGAGGGAAGGTCTATCCAAATCTCACAGAACTTTGACTGGCTCTTACTCCAAAGGCAGATAAGTGTTGAAAGCTCAGTTGGGTATGTCTGTGTGTACTTCCATCATACTTTTGATTAGAATGAGATATAAACTGAGAGTTTGGCCTGTCATAGCCTGTGGTTTCTAGTCTAGCAAGTCACACCTTTGTGCAGTGTAGACACATATCCCTACAAGGATAACACCACTGCAGCTCAACAATGTTGAATTCCCCTCTGGGCACAAGCTAATGAAGGTGAATCAGAGCTTCATGCTGACTTGAAATGTGCTAACAAACCTTTCCAGGCAATGGGCTACCTTATTTGCAAATGGCTTCTTCTATTTCTGGCTATGTGCTGAGTGAACCAGACAGGTTTTTCTGTGTATTTGGCGCTCTGCACTCCACTCTGGGAATTCCTCCTCATGCTGAAGCTTACCTGAGCTTGCAGAAAAGGTGTCTATTATCAAAAAAATAGACTTTACAATAACAACAACAAATACCATTTGGTTTACATGCTAATCAACTAAAGGTATTGTCGATACACAAGACCCATAGTGAAAATAATTAACTCCACAGTGAGGGAAAAAACATAGTGAGAGAAGCAGCATGTCACCTTATCACATCGTGAAGTAAGAGACTACATTAGCAGTGTGAGTTACTCCATTTATTTTCTGTGTATTTCTGTACGTATTTCTGTGTGTTTTCTGGTATGTTTAACTATTCCTGTGCGGCTGTCATGGTAAGGAACTGGCATTTCATGCTAAATGTCGTAGACATATAATAAAGATTACAAGTGAAAATAAATAAATTCCTCCAACATTGCCAAGTCAAAGCTTGAAAAGGTGCAGTTTGTTCTGCAATGAATGTGGCACTTTGTATCAAATTAATCTTTCAGAGCCCCTTATCCCTAAAGAAGTCAAGATAGTCTATCAAGGTACACGTCTCTTTCATTATCTTTAAACACATAGCATCTAAATATATAAAGACCTAATGTGACTTATTAAACAAAATGATGCTTATTTTCACAATTACTGTTCTGTGCAAATTGAGTGAGTTTAAATATAAAAATAATGTAAGTAGCTCAGTCTTGGTGAGAGAGGAAGATTTTGCAGACTCGTTCAGAAGTTTAACAACACTGAAAAGCTTTGGAAGAACAAAAAGCAGAGAATAATGATACACGTGACAGAAGTAAACTGCAAAAGAAGGGGTCTTGGTAGTCCTTATGAACACAATCTGGAAAAATCTATCTGTCTGTAATTTGTAGAGCATTGGAAAAACATTTTATAGTCTGTCTGTCCTGTAAAAGAAGAAAAAGAGAGACAGTTGCAGGTGAACAGTAATGTGATGCTTCCAGGACAAGGGCAGTACACCAATGATTACGTTCAGCTTTTTTCTCCTCAAAACTCAGATGCTATAAAGTCAGCCATAATATTTTCATTTAATGGTTCAAGGCGGTTATTCTCTTCTCATTAGCTGATGGCACACTGCAAATTGCTTAAGCCCATTTGTACGGAGGAAAGCGAGATGGGGGTGTTTTCTCATCAATCACTCTGGCACACACAAGTCATGGGCTGCCTTGGAGCCAGTGGCAGTAAAGGAGGAGCACACAGATAATGAAGACAGCTGCTGCCCTGGATCAAATCCCTGTTCTCCAGCCCCCTACCTAACATCCCATCCTTCAGAGAGCTGAGCTTTCTCTCCTGTCCCTTGCATGTGATTAATTGTGGGATGGTTTGTGTATCCTCTCTCTCCATATTCCCACATTCACTAACATTTGCTGAAACATTACTGCACCTCCAAGCCTAAAACAAACTCGTTGCTGCCTCTACTTGGTCACTGTGTTTACATACCCTAGACATATTCTAATACCTGTCATTTCCAGGGTAAAAAATGTAATCCAAAACAACTGCTACTTCTCAGAAGTGGAGGGATCAACAAAATGTCTATCTATTTCATTACAGCAAATTCACTTTTATCTGGGAAGAAATGTCGTAAATAAAGGACCAGGGTGAAAACCCCCAAAACAACAAACACAAATAATTCCCTTGAGAAATCACAAAATGTCCTGGTGGAAGGAAAATCTGTCTGTCTGGAAAGCATGAGGGAAAGGCAGCAGTGTGGAGGTAACCTAAGGAGTAAAATGAGGTCAGGAAAAATTCTACATCAAAGCTCTAAAATAGAGTGAGAAATCAAAACCCAAGGGTTAATATTGTTTTCCTTCTTCTAATTGAGATCCTTATTCAGTATCAGCAGAAGGTGACTCATTCTGTGCATTTTTGAACTGTTGTATAACCCGAAGACTTGCGCAGAACAGAACTGGAGTCAGTGGTGACAGGCGTTTGCAGAGGAGTCATGGCAGAATATTTTACTACAGCTTTATCCAGTAGGTATTAGCATGCTTTTAAGAAACAATATAGATATCTATAACCACAGAATCAGCCTTTCTTTTCGTATTGAAAAGCTGAGAAAACTTCAAAAGACCTAATCAAATTTTAAATTATTTTTGAGAACATGTCAGCATTTTGTGTAAAGGTGGGTGTTGTCAGGTACAGGTTTTTAAGCAATTACATTTTTTTTAAGGATTGTGCCACTGTATGTTCACTTCCCAAGAATATTTTAGCAGCTGATTTTTACTGGCAGAGGTGTTTTTGAAAGCCAATGTCAATGTTGCATATGTGCATATATGAGGAAACCGAATTTAAAACTTGTACTTGTGCCAAGAAGTTACTGCACACATGTTCAAATAGGGAAAAAGCAGAGTCCCATCTGATTTATCTGACTGACCCAGTTCTTAGCCATGTAGCTCCAGTGTATGTTGGGATTGTGTCAGCAAACTGCTGCAGATTTCCTGGGATTGCATTTTCTGCCAGGTCAGACTCTTTGGAAATTCCTTGGTGCGTGTATTTTCCAAGGCATAATTACAGACTCTTAGGTGTGCTTGCTGTACACCCATACACACAGGCATGCGTAACCATGTTATGCAAATGTTGACCGTAACACAAACCACTTCGCTTTGCTTCATGCCAATTTGCATTTCCTGGTAGCTTCAAGAAATGAAGTCCATCTTTGAAATGGGCTTCCAATCGACACCCTTGCTATGGACCTGCCCCCTGCCTCCAATCCCATCAGAAATCTGGGGGGAGTTCAAATGCTTCTCCAAATGTTTGTGGTTGGCCCCAGCACTGATTGGAACTCCTCATTTGCTTTCGTTATCTGATGGGTGACAAGTCTGAACGGCTTGCAGTGTGTGACTAAATCCACCACAGGAGCTCACAAATCCCAGCCTTTTGGAAGTGAAAGCTTCCTTTGGCCGCAGTTCAATCTTTCCTGTCAGGACATTTCAAACACTCCCATCACAGGAGTTGTTGCTCATATGGGAGCAGGTATGTTAACACATTCTTGGCAAATTACCAAGAAATGAAGCACAGGACACAGTGAAGGTTTTGATAGATTGAGTTCATTTTTTTTGAAAATCTCTTTTAACAATGGATGATCAGTGGATATTGAGCACAATTCATGTCTTGTGCACTTCATCTGTTTATGCATGGAAGGTTACAGTATGATTTGACCACATATATACTATGGCGACCAACATGGGGAGCAGTTATTTGAAAACAGAAGGGTTTTCAACCCAGCATGCAAATGTTTAATGGAATTTGAAGCCTAAATGTCAAGCTAGCCAAATTTGGACTGAAAACAATGGACACATTTTTAACAGTGATGGTAATTCAACAAGAGAACAACTTTCAAAGATTACTGTGGTTTGTCCATTATTAGGAAGCTTCTAATTGGAACAGGAGATATGATCCAGCTTATTGGTTTTCAGTCTGTGTTTGGGGGACCGCTACAGACACATGTGCTGCTTCAAAAACATGATCTAGCAGTAGGTCTGAATTTCATCTACCTAAAGGAAGACTCCTGAGAACTTTTCAGTGATTTGCAAATAATAGTAAAGCAGATTTAAAACAACTGTGAGTAGCTCTACTTCCATGACTGGACCCCAAGCAGGAATCAGTCCAGAGGAGACCTGTGGTATGCATGGGATCTGTTCAGGTGATTGCAGATAGACTCGTGTGTCCTTAACTGCTAAAATTTACAATTTTTTTCAAAGCATGAAGTCTAGATTTTTTTTTGCATTATTTTCTATCTTTGTCTTCATGATTTTGAATATGACATGTCAGTGCTGGTGAGGAACAGAAACACATGTAACTTGTGAATGAAAGGAGCTGGCGGTGTCTGTCAGCTTGCAGGACTAGGAACCTACTCAAGGATTATTTACTATATTTAGTTACATGTTCTTTGTTTCTAGATGAGTGACTGCATGAAAGCGTGAGTGTCTCTACCTACTAATATTATGATGTTCTTAATTGCTTGCAGTCCTAAATTATCTATAATGATTTTTTGGTTCTTTAAACCTTGTTTTCTCAGTCATGTAGTTAATTCCCTATTTCTGCATTATAATATTGGCAACCTTTGGTTGAGAAAGTCTTGTTTAAAAGAGATGATATACTATTCTTGCAGGGGTGGAGTAGAAAATTATAATAGAACAGTGTAGTCCATACCAAGATATGTTAAATTCACTGAAAGATGATGACTTTAACAAGTTCAAATAGTAAATGAAGCCATTAGTAAGTGGAGCCATCTCATGTATGTAACACCACTGAAACAGGTTCTGTATAAACACAGAACAAAGGGCCCCGTCCCTGCCCTTGTAAAAAAATTATTGTTTCAAGAAAATAGGTTAGAAGCAAATGCCAAACCAGCTTTTTCCTCATTCATTTAGATCTTTTGAATGTACCAGAAGTCAGACAGGATTACAGACCAATGCACGAAATACTCGAGGGACCAGTTTTTCTCAGGAACCATCATCGTCTGTCAGGACTATCTACTTCTAACTAGTTGGCATAAAAAATTAATGCTGAACAGATGACTGAAATGGCTGTAAAATATCAAAACAACTATCTAGAGTTTTAAAAATGTTTTTATTTCAAAGGATGCTCTTTCTATGGGGAGACTACTGAAGTCCTCTTTGTAGCCTACTTCAGGCTTGTATCAACTGGGGTAAAAATTTAGTAGGCTACTTCAGACTTTGATATATATTTGAGATTTTTAGCAATATTTCCCTGCTGGTTCAGGAAGAGTGACAAGAGGAAGAAGCACAAGAATATCTGGGCTTGCCTCCTCACTACCCGGGGAGTTTCAGGCAGTAGGTGGGCTGAGTGACGGACTGCAAAGAAAGCCTTGGGAGATTTGGATCCTCCTTGGATTGCCCCAGGTGGTCAGGTCCTGGTGAAGCTTGGGGAGATGTAACCAAGCCTGCAGGAGATGGATCAGCAGCTGTTTCGTCTGGCTGCCACCTGCAAAACTCGTACTGCTGCAGGTTTGACATTAAAAGTGAAATAAGCTGATTTTCCCCTTGTAGAAGTTCAGAGTGTTCTTCAGGTTCCCGTGGTAAACATATGCCACACTGACATCAGTGCCAGATGGGAGATGCCATGTATAATTTTAGAAGATAATTCAGAACTCATTGCAAAATGCAGACATTTATAATAGCGACTGCCAGGAGAGGGAAGAAACAGGTATCATCATGCTCTTTCCTCAGAAAGGGGAGTTTGCCCAAACACCACAATAGGGATGAGTCTGGCCAGCTGCCCTCGCTGTAGGGAGAGCAAGTCTGATGGCTGCCACATGCCATGATGATACCTGGGGATTATTTCTTCATGGTCTAGGCGGCAACAGGGAGCTACCAGCCGCTCTAAGCCCTTCCCACCTTCCAGGTATCTCATGCCCTGTAATGCTGCACCATCTCCACAGCCCTCAGGGACATGGGCACAGATGCATAGGATAGCTTGTGGATCTGTCCTCAAAAAATAGTTTGCTGTAGAGTTAAAGAAATTACTTTCAAATTAAAATTTAAAATGTAGATTAGTTTCAGCTGAATAAGAAAACAAGGAGATTGATAGAAAATTGAAACTTTTGAATTTTTCAGTTTAAAAGAAATGAAAATAAGAAAATTGGAAAAAAAAGAAAAACTAAGGACATGAAATAAAATGTAAGTAAAATATTAGTAAAATGAAGTAAAATTTTTGTTTCAGGTTAAACAAGACATTTTCACTGTACAACACCCCCCCTTCCAGTAATACTTAGTTATTTGATTTTATGAAGCAATTATGCAGGCAAATATGTTTGGGGCTATATGAGACAACTGTGCAAAACATTGAGGTCCAGCTTTTGAATTAAAAAGTCCACAGTCTGCATAGTTCTGGGTGCAAATAACTGTTCTGTAACACAGTTATCTGGAAGGACATACAGCCAGACAAGAATCCTGACCCTAAATTATTGTATGCATTTTTGGTAACCACTCAGCTATTAACAAAATGACTGTGTTCTCTATATGCTGTGTCAAATCCTGTTGTATAATGTTACTTATCCTGATATGCATCAGTCGCAATTACTGTCTGCTTTCAGGTAGATGTTACTATGTCACTTGGAACAATAACAAAGCAAACAAAATCCTTTTCCTCTTTGAGTGAAGATTGCATCTCCCCAGCATGGGAAGTGAGTCTTTCATATGCTTCAGGACATTCATCTTTCTCATTTATTAGGGAGGTATCCTGGGCACGGTCTGCCACATTCACAAAGGCAGTTTCAAATCCATGAATCCTTTGCATGTTTGTTACTGATATTAAATAGAGCAGACCAATGTCTGTTGCTGGAAACGGTTGCTTTTCAGATGAAAATACTGTAGTGGAGCTATTAATGGATGTTGAACATGAGAGGTTGAACTGTTAATTACTAGACTGAGACTAAAATTACAAGCCAATGGGAAAAATGCTTCTATTGTTGTGTGCTTCCTTCTTTACATTTTATGCAGTTTGAAGGAATACAACAGTTAAATACTGTGCTCACTGTTGAAATGTAACATGTAACTTTCATACGAGAAACTGGATTTGAGACATCTCTGTTGCTGGGGTCAGGTAATCCAGCACTGGCTCTTACAGTTTTGCAGTCCCTTCACAGGTCATGCAGCCTTCCTTGCCAATTCTAAAGTCCCGTGCTCCTTCTTCTCCTCCCTGCTACCACTTGTATATCCAATTATTTCTGTCCAATGCCTTAATGACTCCCTTTAGGAGGAGCTGTATTGCACTTTATCACTTGTAAGCTGGGTGGTTTTGTCAGCAGTCACTGAGCTCTGGGATTCCTTGAGATCCCCAGAGTCCTCTAGGAAGCCATGGTGGACCAAGTCATCTGCTCCGTACATCAGAGTTTGCCCCTGCAGGCCAGTGGGAACTTTCTTGAAAATCAGGGCATGTATTTACCTGTCAGTAGGAATGTATGCACCTCATTGATTTCTGAAATTACTGGCTGCTGCTCCTTACTGAGATTCCACTTCTGGAATTTGAATATGTGTCAATGTTTTCCTTCCTATATGCAAGTTCAAAATATGTATTTTTGTTGTTACCCCTAAGAAATTTTTTCACCTCAAATCTACATAAAGGTTTGGGGTGAAGACTCCTCTCTCTGCCAGAAAGCTCTTGGATAAATATGTATGAAAGAGTTAACTAGGTCACTTTCCTTGTCTTGTTCATTAGCTCTGTATCTATCACAGCCATAAATTGTGAAAACCGCTGCTTAATATACTTTCAGGTTTCCTCTGTGTTGCCCACAAGCTCTGTTGCATATGTAATAATCACACCACTCAGTACAGAAGAGTAATTCAGACTGTGGTTTTAAGCTGTCCATCCTTACGGGCAGCATTGCATGTGGTGCAGCCTTTGGAATTGTGTTCTTCTGAGGCAATCTCTGTTTATCTGGATTTTTCTTTTCCTTTTGAACTGACATGTTACATTGGTCTCTTTTTCATCAGCTATTGCCACTGCAAGAATGTTTCACAGACACGAAGAATTACTGAAATTCAGCACATGGAATTTATTTTGAAGACCTATCTTCAGAGTTAAGAACTACCAGAACACAGCTGAACTAGAGACTGTTTAGGACAGAGACTCTTTCTCTTGACAGGCAATCTCTTAATTGTTTGTACAGCAATGTGCACACTGAAACTCCTACTGGAAACACCTCTAGTGCCAAAAACATGCCTGCAACCCTTCTTCCTGTTATTAAATCTTCTGCTGTCTAAAAGAGAGGGTGGCTGCATTCAGGCTGCCTGTTGGGAGTGGACAGTGGACTGTGCTAACTCCTCGGGAACTGTTTAGGAATGTGTTGCTTGTCACAGGCCAGAAACGTGCCATGAATCATTCCACAATTAAATTGTAGAAGTGATGGACTTCTGGTGTCCTGAAATGCTCCCTGGGACTGTTTAATTTACCAGCATAGACGTAGGCTGTTTGTCTGTTACCACTAGGAGTTAATATAAATATTAAATGCTAACAGACAACCTACTGGTACCCTTACTTGCCTTGCAATATATCTTATTCCATGAACAGTAAGCTGGGTTTGTCAATCAACAAGACTAGCTCTGACTCACAGCCCATATTACCCATGGGTTTTACTGACAGGCTATCTAATACAAAATATATAAGTCAGCCAGAACATAATGACACCGAATCAGGTTCTTCTTCTCCCAAGAGCATGCTTCACCCACATGGCTGCAGGGTCACACTAAAACTGTTCATGTTACCATTTTGGATGTGCCAACTGGGCCAACACAGACAGGTGATATGCAGGAACTCAGCGTGTGGTTGAAGGTTGGTGGTTAGACCATGCCTTGGAAAGGTGGGAAACAAAGGCTTGAAACCCCTCAGGCTGAGTAGGGCCTGGGGCCTTCCATTCCCAGGAGTCTACTTCAGCATTTAGCTGCCATGCAAAAAGTGGATAGAAACCCCTTTTTAAGCTATTTTGTAATTTTTTTTACTTTTCAAGGGCACTATTTTCAGAAGAGAACTTGATGCTCAAGAGCTTTTGCTGTGTGGTCTTGGTTAAGGCCACAGAAGGATAAAGCTTTTTTCTGCCTCCTTCTTTCCTCCCTGGAACCATTTCCTACCCAAGAGTTCAAGAAAACTCCTTGCTTAGCACCTCAGAGCCCTGAAGTGCCCTCAGGAAGTGTCTGATCTCGTTCTTGCTTGTATTTAGGAAGTCTAGGTGTCTGAGCTATTCTACTGAAGCCAACTACCTACTTCTTAGACGTTAGAGGAGGTAAATCAGGCACCTGAAGCTGTACCTCAGGTCCCACTCCAGACTGTAACTTCTACATATACAAGTTTTTGTTATACCTGCTGTAGAGCAGCAGTGGTTTAAACTGGTTGAGTCTGCTCTGGAGGATTTATTCTGTCCTGGAATTGAATGCATATGAGTGAGTAAGAATGTTTGCAGCTCAGGTCATAGTGCTAAAGCATGTGGATTTCTACGACTTCACAAATGACATCAGTAAAAATGCCCTCAGACAAGCAGCTAACAAACTAACTGATCCATCAGACAGTCACTGGAGCCTGCAAATTAAATGCAAAGACAGTCCTAAAAATCAGGATTATAAATGTTTCAGGCTAATTTATTCTCTAAAATTGGATTAATAAAGAAGCGGCTCCTCTGTTAAAACATCATCTGCCAGGGAGCAGCCCACAAAGAATTACAGCAGGCGATTTTTATCTCTTTCTCACTCCTTCTCATTCCACCAAAAAGAGGGATTCATGCGGGAAAGTGCTGACACATCCTTAATCAAAGGTGTGTGAATCGCTCACATCAGTGTAATTTTATTATTCTGTTGCTGGGATACTTTAATAATAATAATAATGGTGATGATGATGCAAAGTCATTTTATTAAGTCATTGAAGGATAATGCTTTGTTTTTCTACATTTATTTTTTAATTTATTAAGGAAGCCTGTCAAAGCTACAAGAACAGACAGTATACATATTTTCTATAAATGGGCAGGGAAATTCATAACGAAATGTATTCCCGTGGTTTGTACAGTAAACACCCTGTGGTTCCAAAAAGTATCCAAGTGCTATGAGCACCTTGGAAAACATCAAACATCAAAGAAGGAAGGGAGTCTGTTACATGAACATCACTGACTGTTGGAGATACAGTGATACATCAAAATCTAGCCTGCCCTTTGGAACTGGGTTTGGGAGAGCTCTTTCACGTGCTGTTCTCTGGCTGGGCTCAAATTTGGAAATTATTTGTTTAAACAAACAAACACTGAAAAATGCCACCATTCAGGAATGGGACATCACATAACTTTGGCTCCAAATGCATTGCCTAAAGCAGTTTTGGATCGGTTGTCTTCTAAGGTCTCTTTCCTGTTTTTGATGGGATAATGCAGCAGTGCTCCTACTCGTGGCTTGTGCAAGATTATGATGTTTAATCTGTTTGTTCACTTAAATTGACTTCTGTCTGGATATACAAAATTTTTCTGAGACTATTTTTATCTTGCTGACAGCTAGCCTCATAACTACTTCCTAAGGCTGCCACCCAAAGGCTGCCTCTTTTACCATGTAACAATTCAGATGTTTAAAATAAATTTGAGTCCCAAACACAATAATCACAATGTGATATTGCAGATGCTAACCCTTGTTCTCTACATAGTCTCTTGACATCAGCTAGTGTGGGATTAGTTAATATTAATGAGTAAGCTTCAGAACTGCAAATGTCAGGTTTCAGTGACTGGTGCTGGGTTGGGAATCATGCTTTTAGAGTGCTTTGTAGTCTCGTACATAGAGAGTCAGAGGGAGAAGCTTAGAAATTATTACCTCTTAAGAGGAAGAAATTTGAATTTGGTCACAGGAAGAAGCAAACGTAGTTGGACATCAAATCCTATGAGGAGGAAAAGCATACTTGAAAAAATAATCCTGATGGCAAAACTGAGTAACTTGTCACTGAAACGGAATATCATTGCAACTATGGAAGACAATTAGAGAGGTTTAGATGATACTTAACTCTCCATCTGTAAGCAAAGGGCCAAAGAAAAGGAGTTCAGTCAAAACATAAGCTTTTTTCTCACAAGTTCAGGCCTGGGTATCATTATTACATTTAAAAGTTTTCAGTCAATTCAAGTGGAGGAGAGTATGTATGAAACTGCACTACAAAAATTTAAAGTGTAAAGAATAATAAAAAAACCCACCCCAAACTGTAACACACTGAAGAATATTTTTTAGTATTAGGCTCACAAAGGAAAGTTTAATTGTAGAAGAGACTGTCATTTTGATCTACTGCTGAAGAGCTGGTTGGGGGGAAATTTCAGTGGATCTCTTAATGAGAGAACAGGACACACAGAAACTCAAAATAAAACTTTGACAGAGACTAATAAAGACCCAGAATTAACAAGGTTGTTTTGAATTTGCCAGCCAAATGAAATCTGAGCCTACAAGGCCTTTTATAGTGACCAGGTGGTGATTTGATAGCCTGGACCTGATAGAGAAGGCAAAATATCTCTGAAGAGTTCAGGGGCACAAAAACATGTGAACTTTGACTCAGAGGAGACCAGCTCCTGGCATTCCTCATGCTGGGACCATCAGTTCACCACCATAAACTCAGTACCCAGGAAAAGATACACTGAAGATAGCACTTGACAAGATTTTGGGTGAAATTGACAGTCACAGCAACTCCAGCTTGAATGAACTTTTCACAGAGCTTCACTGTGTCAGAGGCTGTACACCTAAGCCTGCCTGTTTATTGACTTTACACTAGATGTTAATAGGTGAACTCTATCGTTGATTAAAAGACTGGCATTAAAACATGAGGAGTTATGGTGAAAATTAAGTGTTTATTGCAGGTTATATCTGCATTTCATGTGTACGAAAAATAATAACCTGGAAATTGCAACACTTCAGTTTAACAGTGGTGTGAAAACAAGCACCGGCTTAGAAATATTTCATGCTCTTCCTTTCCTGAAGATGTTTTGTGGAAGAAGGGAGGACTAAAATCCAGGACATGCCTAAGGACATATTTCAAAGGATGAGGATGCCCTACAAGGGGTTAGAGGTGTCAGAGAGTTTACCATCTGGCTGCTTTCTTCCACACTAAAGCTAGAAGAGGAAATAGGGAGATTGATTGATAGATCTGTTAGGATACATGGTACAAATGAAAGCTAAAATCCTTTCCCTGTGTACAGGCATGTAAGATGGGAACATTTTCTATTGCAAAGAAAAACGTGTGTATTTGTGTGATAACAGGTATTTTTCTAGGTGGCTATTCCAGTAGACAGAACTGGAAGAGAAGAGCACATTTTTATACATTTGGAAGACAACAAATCTTCAGGACACTGTTTGCGTACTGAAATGTTTTACCAGAAACCACAATATAATTTTCTCTGTGTAAACATTTATTGAGATGACAGTTTGATCGGGGGAGATGAGTGGAAGTTCAGATAAAGACTACAGGCAAGAGAGAAATTCTGGGCTAGAGTAAGCTAACGAAAACATGCATACTACGTATTAGGGATAATGTACCTTCTTGGAGAAGTCAAGAGGCAGGCTATAACCAGCCAGTTCACTGTCAACATGACTGTCCCAGTAAATTAGGAGTAGAGTATATATACAGAACTTTACATATATCTATAGATGCATCTAATGTCCTCAAACCATCAGTTTAAGCGCACTTAGTACAACATTGCCCACAGAAGAAATTGAAGAATGATGTAGAACTTTGGGCTATCTCTAATAGCTAAATAAAAACAATCAACCCAAAAGTTCCTCTTTAGGTCAGCAGCAGCATACATAATATGTGTAAGTAATAAAATATGTTTACCCAGAAATGGCTCTGTATCTCATAGCCTCCCTCTTTCCAACCGTATGCTGGGTAGTTGTCCTGCCTTTGACCTCCTTCTCCCACTCACTCTGTTGTAGCTCCTCCTCTAGTCACTCTGGCACTGTCCCCACCTAACTTTGTGAGGGACATCTCTGGGTGCAAATCTTCCAGGATTTGTTTTTGAGGCACAGTATCTCTGAGGTGTATGGCTAAACTGCAGAAGAGTCTGTGGATTAAAAAGGATGCATTCCCGAAATGCTGTGATAATGAGTCTGAAAGTGAGCCATTTTGGAAACCTCCAAAAAGATTATGTCATTCCCTTTTCGGGACTATGGGAAAAACTGGAGGCCACTGGTTAACAGAAGCGGCAGTAAGCTTCCAAAACTGCTATACATTTGAGATTGATTATGAAATTATTAATGCTGGAGCCAGAGGGGACTAGAATACTTCTTTCTCTCCACATGTAGGAAATGTCTACCTTATTTTAATTTCTTTCTGGTTTGTTTTTTTTTTTTCCCTTACCTGTCTTCTGTTCTGGTTTGTTGCTTTCTCACTTCCTTTGTTTTCTTTGCCTTCTTTCAAAGAATAGGCTGTTCTGAATATTAACCCAAAGGGAATTTTTTTCCTTTTCTGAATGCAGTCTCCAGAATATTTGCTGACTAGCCTCTAGAACATTTTGCTGACTACAGTCAGAGGTAGGCATCATGTATGATAATATTATTTTGAAAGAATCTTGCCTACTTTCAAGAGAAGTTTAGGCTGGAGTTGCATTGTCTATAGATTGGGCTGAGGGCCTATAGTAAATATGTAGGTGATTAGCAGAGAGTGGCAAGGATAAATATGCTCAGGCATCTGAGAAATGTGTTGGAATCACATTATGCCATCTAAACACAGCCTAAGAGATACTGGCAAAACCACTTCTTAAGCCACCTTGTCTTGTGGTTACACTGTGCAGCTCACACCCTGACACGTGTTGCAAGATATGTCCGGAACTTAATACCTTTTCTGACCTTTTGAGTTTCCTATCTGTATTTGTTTCCTTCTGGAAGAAGTTGCTCTTTATTTTCTGATGGTTCTTGTGAATATTTATTTTAAAAATCTTGCCTACTGTTTCTACTGTTTTCCTAAAAATCCTGTTATATGGAAAAAAGCACATATTTAGGTAGAAGAAAACATGCAGTAATGTCTGAAGCGAGCCTCTTAAAATTAGGCATGTTCTATGCTTACCTGAAAATAGATGTCCTTTTGCCCCAAGATTATTTCTATACACTACACTATGCTTATCAGTATCTGCTTGTCTATATCAGCCTTTTGTCTCTGACACTCTTGCTTGTCCTTGCCCTGGGTTTCTCCAGCATTTTATTTGCAGTATTTATATAACCCCATTATTATACATAATTATATCTTATTAATGATCAGACTGCTAGGTGTTAACATTTACCGTTACAGGAGGCAGGCGCTCTTAAAAATCTACCTTTCATCTAGGTCAAATTAATCTGACATATATGTATTACACCTCAGAAAAAGCTGACTCTGTGAAAGATAGCTTATGCAACTCCATCATGCAATCTGCATGACACTTCATGACTTTACAAATATTACCTTGAGCTGACAATGCTAGGGAGACATTTTGTTCCAGAATAAATCTAGGTTACACTGGGATTAGGCAAAGATATATCCATTCTCTTTGATTTGCTGTGGTATCTTAACTTTACCTACTCTGTTGACTAAACATTCCTGTTATTTACACAATCAAAATCTTGTGAGTTCATTGTGATTCATTATATTTCTCCTACTTTCCCTCCCATTTCTTCTGTGCTTAAGCAGGTAGTGCATGTTGAAGGCCTGATCCAAAGGGCATGAAGTCATTACTAAGAATTTGGGGCCTCAGGCATGAGGGGGAAACAAACCATCTAAGAAGAGTAGTGTCAAGAAGGAGATGTTGTAAAGGAATGTGTTGGGTTTACGTAGCAAGGTTTTGGTAGCAGGGGGGCTATAGTGGTGGCTTCTGTAACTGGTATAAGCTTCCTCTCTGTCCAACAGAGCCAAAGCCAGATGGCTCCAAGACAGATCAACTGCTGGCCAAGGCTGAACCCATCGGTGACAGTGGTAGTGGAGATAACATGTTTAAGAAAGGGAAACATGGGATAACATGTTTAGGAAAGGGAAAAATACCTTGTGCAACAGCAGCTGGAGAGAGGAGTGAGAATATGTGAGAGGAACAACCCTGCAGACCCCAAGGTCAGTGGAGAAGGAGGAGTAGAAGATGCTCCCGATGCTGGAGCAGATTCCCCAGCAGCTCTTGGTACAGACCATGGTGAGTTCAGCTGTGTCCCTGCAGCCATGGAGGGTCACAGTGGGGCAGAGACCAACCTGCAGCCCAGGCTGGAGCAGGGGAATGCCTGAAGGAGGCTTGAAGCCAGTGGGCAGCCCACTGTGGAGCAAGGTTCTGGTAGGACCTGTTACTCAGTGGAGAGAAGAGCCCAGGCTGGAGCAGGTTGGCTGGCAGGGCTTGCGACCCTGGGGGGGCCAGGCTGGAGAAGGCTGCTCCTGAAGGACAACACCCTGTGGAAGGGACTGATGCTGGAGCAGTATGTGAAGAACTGCAGACCATGAAAAGGACTCATATTGGAGAAATTCATGGAAGACTGTTCACCATGGGAAGGACCTCATGCTGGAGCAGGGGTAGCATGTGAGGAGTCCTTCCTCTGAGGAGGAAGGAGCAGCAGAGACAATGTGTGATGGACTGACTGCAACCCCCATTCCCTGTCCCCTTGTGTTGCTCAGGGGAGGAGGTAGAGAAATGAGGAGAGAAGCTGAGCCCAAAGAGAGTGGTTGGGGAAGGTGTTCTAAGATTTGGATTTATCAATTATTAACCTATTCTAATTTGATTGGTAATGAATTAAATTAATTTTCCCAAAGTTGAGTCTGTTTTGTCTGTGGTGGTAACTGGTGAGTGATCTCTCCCTGTCCTTATCTTGACCCACAAGCCTTAGGTTGTATTTTCTCTGCCCTGTTCACTTGAGGAAGGGAGTGATAGAGCAGCTTTGGTGGACACCTGGCAACCAGCTGGGGTCAACCCACCACGGGGAACTAGGGACATTAAAAAGAGCTTGGTGGGAAAGGAAAGAAAGGGTCCGCACAATCACCCCATGCTGCAGGGTTGGTACAGTCAGCAAGCAAAGGCTATGCCAACATGTTGTAGCTTAGCCTTAGGTGGGAGCTCTCAGCTCCTCTCAGCACTCTCTTTTTTCCCTCTTCAATATATGCCTCTGAACTTCTCTCCAAATTTCCCTCTTCCTGCTCCACCTTTTATTGATCCTGTGGCCAAATTCCTTGATAGTAGTTAAAAGTCTTCTCTGAGGCTCTGCTAGACTGTCTGCTTTACCATGAGGGCCTCCCTGGGGAACTGTTGCAGAGTTTGAAACGGCTATTTGTGAAGAATCACTCTTCAGTGAGGGGCTGGCTTTTCTGTGTGTTGTAATGAAAGCTGTGCTGTGAGCAGGATGAGTAGCCTGGAAAAATGCAGAGTCAGTACTCGGGAGGGACCTGTATTGTGTGCCTCTAGGCAAAGGGGTGTCACTTAGTTAAGATATGGAATTTTGAACCTCAGTATTCAAGGAAGACCTCTCAGCATGGGTTTCCTCATTGTCCTGCTTAGTGTAGGATCTCTTATCTAGGACTATGGTAGGGGTAGGAATTTGGTGGATCATTTGTTGCAAGTCACTTTATAAAATAGATGAAGGTATAGGGATGGTGGAGGGGAGGGTTTGGGTGTGGGTGGGAACAAAGTTGCACAGTACAGCTCAAGTGAAGGTGAGTGGTAGGAAAAGTAAATAGTCTGAAATTTAGCAGATGAGTCTGTGCTCTGTAGCTGTGTGAAATATTTTTCAGAGTGCAAATCTGTAGCCAGTCAATAACACATTCACATGAATTCAGCATTTCACCATTGACTCCACCAGGCAGGATCAGATTCCATTAATGCATGAACACTTATCAATACAATGGATTGCCGATTATCACTGATACACCTGCAGACAGAAGTGCTTTGCTCTGAATGTTAAGGATGAGAATCTAAGGATATGGCTCAAAGTAAACGCTCTCTAAGGAGACTGAGTCCTGTGAGGAGCATTGGTTGGATAAAGAACAAGTTTCTAGCGATGTGAGGTCTACTTTGCAGTACCCTTGGGGGACAGAAAGATTTTTAAGCAAGATAGACATGTGTAGTCTGCTTGTTGTTCTGAAACTCTTTTGTCTCCAAACACTTTGTTCCTAATAGTAAATAAACAATAGCTTGCTTAAATGGGTTTCTGATCACTGTGTATGCCATTGATCATAAGTTGCTGCAGGGAGGAACTGCGGGTGCTGGCACTGAGTCAGATCTTGGGGCTAAGCACGACTGACATTCAGGCTCCGGTGGCTTGCAATCGGGGCTCAGCTTTTGAGCAACAGGGACAGCAATGGCTCAAAGCCTGATGGTTGAAGCGGTGCAGAGTGTGGGAGAGAAATGTGGGAGAGGGAAAGTTGTCCCCCAGGCTGTGAGATGTCCAAAGAGGGCTTTGGATGTGGTACACTTGTGTTGCTGATTGTATTACAAGCCTAAAAAAAGTGATGTGTGTTGTGCATCAGGATTCTCATGTAAATGTTTAAAATATTGGCACTAAGTATTGTAGTTATTAATTAATAATATGCATTTATATAGCACCATAAATGTCCATGGTGCTTTACAGATAACAATATAGAATCATAGAATCATAGAATCATAGAATGGTTAGGGTTGGAAGGGACCTTAAAGATCATCTAGTTCCACCCCCCCTGCCATGGGCAGGGACACCTTCCATTAGACCAGGTTGCTCAAAGCCACATCCAGCCTGGCCTTGAAGACAGCCAGGGATGGGGCGTCCACAACATCTCTGGGCAACCTGTTCCAGTGCCTCACCACCCTCTCTGGGAAGAATTTCTTCCTGATATCTAATCTAAACCTCCCTGATTTCAATTTATACCCATTACCCCTTGTCCTATCACTACAGGCTCTTGTAAAAAGTCCTAACTGTTGGGAATATTAGGCCTAAGCACTTGGAATACAGCCAGATTATATAAGCAGATAAGGTCTACTGTTTATACTTGTAATTTGGTTAGGCCCTTTTTTATTTGCCCTCTGGATGGAAATCACTAAGGGCAGTGCCCTCATACCTCCTGGGACCTTTGAGTGACCGAACTAAATGTATACAAATACCCTTGAGACATTGCTTTTGAATGAATCATCGACGGTTGTGTGCCGATTCTGAGTATTGCTACAACCCTTGTGCACAGCAGGGTAAGTAACAGTTCTGCAGGGAGCACTCGTCTCCAGTGATGGAGTTTGAAAGAACAGAAGAGTAAAAATACCTACGACTCTTGTGGTGCTTTGGGCAAATATGCTTATCTGTGTAACAGATCTATCCAGATGAAAATAAGGTCTGGTGAGAGGAAAGCTAACTCTTAAAACACCACTGAGCCAGAACAATACTCCATTCTGATTAAAACACTGGATTAGCCAGAAGGTGCAACTTTCTGCTACTGTCTGTGTCCCCTGGCATGAAGGAATCTGAAGAAAGAATAGGAAGAATATGGATGAATGCATGCATTTTTTGGCAAGAACAGCAGCTAGCTCTGGCTTAATGACCCTAGACAACCTGGGGCATAGGAGTGAAGCAGTTTTAATTAGGCTGCAGATCTAGGGAAGTTGAGAGATATGGCACTGCACATAGGTGCTGCTTTTCTGAGTTCTCAGAGACTCATAATGAGAGAAATACATGTCCTTTGCCAAGCCCACAGTGGAAAGGGCTTAGCACAGAGGTGGAGGCTTGATCTCCCCACAGGTGGCAAAGATTCAGGAGCTACACAGCATCTGCGCAAGTCCCATACCAGACACGCACATTGAAATCACAGGGAGAGAGGTGAGCTGGTTACTCCTGTCCACCCTTTTGCATTTCTGAGGGCAGAAAACCTGTTGACTAGAGCATACAGCACACCCCGAACTGTCTTCTTCCTCCCTCCTACAGCAAAACTGCCAAGACTGTGCTGGCTTGGTAAGCTCCTTGAGAAGACTTTTATGGTGAGCAGGACTTGCCCCTAAAGCAAAAGGAAAGTGGGAGAGCTTGGCTTTCCAATTGCTGCTATAAAGAAGAGAGCTTTGCTCCTTCTCCTTGGCTGGAGGGCAGACCAGCATTGCACCATCACTTCTGGTGGCTTATGAGCTGTGTGGTGAGGTGTCTCTTGCTACTACCTATTTTAACCCTCGTATTATTTTTTTCTCTGTTTTCCCCAGGCTAATCCTCTTCTCTCACTGCCTCTCCTTAGAGTGCTTATTTTAAAGAGTTATTTTGAAAGCAGGATGAAGAGTGAATTATTCTGTGTTCTTTGGTGCTTATGATTTTCAGGGTGGATGGTCCTGTATACATGGAAAATTGGCCAGGAAATTTAATGAGCTTCTATGAAGGTAAAGCTAATTGGATGCTAATAGAGATAATCAGTGAGGGTGTTAGAGGCCACTGTATCATGAGATGACTTTCTCCCTTTGAAAGACCATGTCTCACCCTGGTTAGTAGTTTGGATGAATCTTGACAGATGATGTGAAGATCTCTGGCCTCACTGAATTTGGAACCCATTTAGAATAAGAGCAAAAGCTTAGCCAAAAAATAGGCTTTTCACATTTCTTTACAACTTAAACCTCTGCCTTGTAGAGATCTAAAATATTTGACTGGGTTTTCTTACCTTCTGGTTTTGAGCTGATCATGAACCTCATGAAAAAACTTGCTCCTGTGCATTCCAGTGGTTAAAATAAGTAACCATATTTCTAAAGTCTTCTGAGGTCAGAGCAAGAATTCCAAGTCTTCTGAGGTTCTACCTCTAAAAGTCAATTTTTAAAGAGGAGAAAATTCACATTTGAATTCTGACTTCATATTCTGTTTCAGTAAATCCTCAGGTTCAAGGCCCAAGCCCACATGAAGAGTTTTAAATGCCTTTCTTCTCTAAGAAGGTATTATTCAAAGTTATTATTTCCTTACCTTCCAGATCTGGGCTCTGTACATGTTCACACTGATGACTCTTTACTTTATTAGATACAAATAAAGTGGTTTTTGTTTACTGTGTTCCCCTCCTTGGATTCAAAAAAAAGGAACACGCTGGATTTCACTCTGATTCCCATCTCATTGTCAGAATTAGTAATTGAGTTTGTATAGTTGCTTTGCAGAGTAAACTCTTGCTCTTCTTGTCCTGGCTTTGGTACTTCTCTGCTGTGGTGCCCTTTGCACAGTGTTTTTCTGCCTTCTTGAAGGATGTACACTACACCCAAGTAGAGGGGTATATGGCAGAAACAGAAGATCTAAGGAATCATGCAGATGGATATTTAATCTCAGGGGCTAATACAGTTATTTGGTACAGGTCTGTCTGGTTCTATCATTCATACTGTATTAACAGTGTAATGCAATTTGAAATAGCACTCTGTACCTTTGACAGGCACAATGAACCTTGAGTCTCTTTTGAAAACCTAATATGCCTGGGAAAATAAATGGCACAAACTATAAACAAAATACCTTTCAATGATACATTGATAAAAAAAAACTGGTATTGCGGCTCTCTGGGAAATAAGTATCATTCCCAGTACTGATATTTTGCATATTTTAGTCAGGACTGGGAACCACAGGAGATACAGTGCTTTCCTGTCAGGACTTGATTGTAGAATTTGTACATAGTGAAAGCATGCCAAACCCTACCCTTATTAACTGTTTGACTATTCGTACAGGCCTGTACATATAATCTATGTGGTTGCAAAACAGGAACAGTTGCAGGACAAAGAACATATTGTTAAATTAAAGAGTTTCACAGTTATTGCCTGCAGTGTGCAGGGGAAAAAAAAAAAAAAGAAACATAGCAGGAGATTGTGAAGGCATGTATATAAAGCTGAAAGAAAAGAGACTGCCGAGTTCATGGAACTTGCTGAGTTCCTGGTCCTGACGCAGAGAAAGTAAATGAACAGCTGGTTTAACCTACTTCTTTCTTAACTGAACTATATTGTGTTTACCTTATCAGCTGGCAGTATGCTTTGATTTAGAACAAAATATCCATTGAAGAAATGTCTGATATAGTTTGATGTTGCACCTGTTTACTTACCCCAAGCCCCAGTGTTCGAATAATCTTTCATTCCTACCTGGTGGCTAAATGGGTTCATAGATTCCGTTTTGTGCTTGCTAATGCATAGGTGCCTCTAGCTCTGTATTAGCTGTACCAGTAGAAAGATATAAGTTAATTGTATTTCCAGTATGCTTGCTATTTAGGCAACACTGTCTGACTAAACAATGCATTGCTTCCACATCTATGATTGCATCCAAAGTACATTAGTTTTTATAATAATTGTAGTATTTTTTCTGTATTACTTGCTGTCATTGTTATAGAGCTTTACCTGCCTCCCTGTTTTTGGCATTAAGCAGATGATTTAGCAAGTAGGGACGAGCTTACTTCCTGCCTCTATGCTGGGAGATATTTCTGCTCTGCCCCAGCCCTATGACAGAGTCAAAATTCCTGTTTCTCTCAGTTCTCAGCTCCTTCTAAATTTTCACTGCAGTGGTATTTGGGCACCAACAATCTCTGCTGGCTCTGGTGACTCCAAGGGATTGTGATCCACTATGCAGTTGTTTTAGAAAAATGGAAATCCAACAGGCTGTCAAAGCCATGTTCTCATACCATTTAATGTACATTACGACTTCTACTTTGCACACAGTTTATGATCTTTATCTGAAAAACCCTACTCCTGATGTCACCAAGGAGGAGAAAATCTGACCCCATTCTGCCATTGTAACACTGCCCTTGTAGCTTTGAGCAAAGCAGTGCAGCTCATACCCCCAGTTTGTTATTAGGCACTTTCAAAAGACTTTGATCATCACTGATCTATTCTACATTCAGTTGCATCAGTGACACAGAGATGAAAGTCTGCTGGTCTCAGTGCTGTTCTTTCAAGCTGTCTGAACCTCTACTATCTGTGCACAGCAATTACATTTTGGCCAGCATTTTGCTGGCTGCTGATAGGCATAAAATTATTCTAGCTGTGATGGTTTACACTACTGGAAGAACTGACCTGATGTACTGGCAAATGTTTCTGTGGTCAGCAAGAAGCACAGTCCAAACTAGAAACCTCATTATCCACTCACTCTTTGATAATGGTCAGAAAGGCTCTTTTTTTCTTAAATTTTGAGCATGGATATTTTCTCCCAAATGACCCTGTATTGCTGAAATTGGTACATGATATTCTGCCAAAATATCAAACGTCAGAGAAGTTTGAGAAATGGTGTATTTGGATAAGACCGTTGTATGTGGGTGTTAAGTTCCTAGTAGGTTCCAGTTGACTTGCTGGAGACCAGCATGGCAATGCGAAGTTTCATTTAAGGACAGATTACATGACTGCAGCATTGTAGGAAGGAGGGAGAATGATAATTAAGATAGGAATATGAATTAATATCTTGTGTCATATGATTTGGTTGGGGAAGAAATTATAGCTGTCCAAGATCTCAAAGGCCCATCCTTTCCATTTCAAGAATTCTAATAATCCCTAGAGAAAATGAGAGTATGAAAGAAACTTCCATACCACTGGGCAGGCCAATGTCCCATTTTAGGAATTATTCAGAATTAGTAGCAAGAAAGGAAGTAAATAAAAATATTTGATTTCAGAAAAATTAAGTGCCACAGAGTTATGATTGTTGGAGTCCAGTAAACATCTAAATATAGTGCCAAATGAGAAGTATTTTTAACCTGGAAAAGAGGAGAAAAATTTTAAAAATTTTAAAAGTTTCCAGATTCACAAGAAAATAGTCGAGGATGAACTAACTGTGAATATGTTAAAAAAGGATTTAATGGCCTGAGCAACCTGATACAGCTTTGATATTAGTACTGTTTTGGACAAGGGACTAATCTAGAGTTCTCTTCCAAACTGAATTTGTCTTAGAATTTATCAAGTGAATCTATGAGAAGATGTTAGTAATATAAAACATCAGGAATTGCTTTTGATACAAATTGCCAAGATTTTAATTAGTCACTTTTGCATAAACAGGAAGAGTGTGAAAATTAAAGTTGCTGTTGACACAAAGTTGAGAGGCATCATCAATACAGCAAAGGTTCAGAATATGTGAAGCAATAAAGAATTTTGATGAGTGAGCTAATAGAAATGGATATGTGTGTAACTATACAAAGTGTAAGGTCATGTGCTTAGTAAATATTCACAAGAATTTCCACTATTAATTGTGGTCACTTCTATTGAAAGAACCGAAAACAGCAATAGTATTGCTCACTAGTCAATCATAGGCTAATGAGGTATCAGTGCTGTGATGTGGTTGTAAAAGAGTAAATGGTTTATGGCAGATAAGGTATTTTGAGTAGTGTTAAGAAAGTATTGATATTCTTGTTCTCAATTAAAACAAAACAAACAAACAAAACCCCTGAACAAACAAACAAATAAACAAACACAAAACACATCAAGAGTGGGGACAATGGAAAATTCAAAAAGTGACATTTCAACTAAATGGCATGAGAATGAATGGCCATCAGCTGACAACAGGTAGAAGCTCAGTTTGACAAAGAAGTTGTCTAACTTCTAGACTTTAGGGCAGTTTCTCATTTTGAGCAGCAAGAGCAAAAACTTCTAATGTTTCAAGCTAGATTTTCCAGAGAGAATTTCTGAGTGTGGCTTATTGTCATAGCAGGGATCATTTTTGATCAATCTTTTAGGTTAGGAAAGACCTTTAAGATCATCAAGTTCACCTGTTATGATCCAGGAGATCCCTGTTAGTGCCCTAATGACATTAAAATACCTTACTTGGCTCAGCTTCACCTGGGACTTCCAGCCATCACCTCTGCCCTTGAAGCCCAGACCTCTATTTATGTTTTGGTCTGGGCCTCGAGTACTTCCCAGAGCTATATCATAGGTGTACTTAGATGGAATCATAGAATCATTTATTTTGGAAAAGACCTTTAAGACCATCAAGTCCAACCGTGAGCCGAACAATGGATGTTGGTTATACCTTGCAGTTGTATTTCCCTTTGTTTCTGACTTGATTTCTGGTTGAACTCTGAACTTGGCTTGTTCTTTGCTTTATGTTAATAGACCCTAGTGCCAGCAGTTGGCCTCTGCCTGCTATGTGTAGATGTTGTGGGTGAGAGCACAGCCTGTGTCAAGGTCACCTTCAGCTTCTGGCTCCTCCTTATGGAGCAATCCTACTCTTGCTGCTTCCTGATATCCCTACTGTTGTTATGCTCATGCGGTCCTCAAATAGCCTATGTTCCAAAACCTTACAGGCAATATTGATGTTAATGAGTCAAGCCTGCTAATGCTCCCTGAAAGGATGGCTTAGTAATTCTCTGTCACTACTTCACAGTTATCAGTGTGAACGCAAAAGGGTAACATGAGGTCTCTGTTAAGTAGAGAACTCAAAATTGACCTTAGTCCCCTGCTGTGGTCACCAGGCTGCGTGTCTTCCCTTGAGACCACCGCATTGCCTGAGCAGCGGATAACATGCAGGGTATACATGCTCGTGGTTAATGCTAGTGTATCAGACTTTGCCTGCAGCAGTTTTCTGAAATAATTACATGCCATCGTAGTGTGAGATCTCCTTTCCCCAACTTCATACTTTGCCGTAGCACATTTGATACTGTCACTATGAATTATATCATGCTATGGCACATCAAGACCACATCATGAAATAAATGGATATAGGCAACATGGTAGAATACAAAGAAATATCAAAAAGTAAAGCAATTTATTTGCAGTTAATTAATAGGTTAATCTGTTTGTTGGAAACAGTTATTTCACTAACATCAAAACAGCAGGTAGCAGTAATTTAACATCTATCAATTGTCATGGAATATGATTTTATTCTAACTGCAGTTCATTTTTAAAATTTTGGACACATTCAAGCATGTATATACAGTGTTGTCAAGAGCCAGACCCTTATCTGATCCATAACTGTTATGAGTAGCTATTGGCCAAAAATGCCTCTGACCCCAAGCTTCAAACAGAGGTCAATCCAAGTGATGTCAGATGCAAGTGAGTAGTAGAGCCATACTGACCACAGTACTGGAATTTCCAGGCTCACAGTCCATGAGACAATTTTAGAGTCATTATTGTAACTCTAAAAAAATCACGTAGAAACTTTGTAGCCTTGATCCATTTCCTCATTCACAGAAGTTGTCTTATCTCAATTTAACTGAAAATAAATGCAGATGTTGTATCACTGGCCTACAAGGAAGCTGGGAGGGGACATTTTACAAGGGCCTGTAGTGATAGTACAAGGGGTAACGGGTTTAAATTGAAAGTGGGGAGGTTTAGATTAGATATCAGGAAGAAGCTCTTCACGGAGAGGGTGGTGAAGCACTGGAACAGGTTGCCCAGAGAAGCTGTGGATGTCCCATCCCTGGATGTCTTCAAGACCAGGCTGGATGAGGCTTTGAGAAACCTGGTCTAGTGGAAGTTGTCTCTGCCCATGGCAGGGGGGTTGGAACTAAATGATCTTTAAGGTCCCTTCCAACCCAAACCATTGTATGATTCTATGATCAGGATGTGAATCAGTAACACCCTTATCCCCAGACCTACTATTCATGAACATGTGTTTTCAAAATCTGCATTTTGATTTTCATCAAGCCTGGCTTATTTGGTCACAGTAT
Organism: Eurypyga helias; assembly: GCF_000690775.1. NCBI lineage: Eukaryota > Metazoa > Chordata > Aves > Eurypygiformes > Eurypygidae > Eurypyga > Eurypyga helias. Next base: position 51,326 of record NW_010236527.1, read on the forward strand.
TTACATTTGGTCTTCTGCTATGCAGTCTGTATCATAAACCCAGATCTATTTCAAATCTACATCAAGATCTATTATTAGTATTATTTGGCTTGTTGAAATACACTGATAAATTGAACATTAATACAGTATGAATCAGATTAATTAAGATCAATATCTGAACTACACTCAGAGATCAGAATTAACCACCAATTGTTGGGGCACAGAGTAACACAAAGGAATGCATTATGATTGCTGTACACCAAAACAGTATAGTCATGTGAAATCCTGTCATTGGGTGGCTGAAGGGATCTAACATCCAATTTACTTTCTTCTAGGAAACACACCTGAAGTAGTCAGCACTTCACACTCAGCCCATATGCTTCTGTTTACATACAGAGCAGTGACCTGGGCATTTACTAAAATGAGAGATAGTGCAACTGGCCTTTCCTGTTTCAAAACCTCAAGACGTTGCTTGTGTGAAAACCTTGAGACATCAACCAGGATGACCTGTTCTAAGGAATGTGGAGAAGCACAACTGCTTCAGCCACTTGCCTGTTCTCCTGATTTACAGAACAAAACTGCTATTTTAGGTTTGTAACTATTTCCTGCATTTATTTTGCCTACCAACCTGACTACAACCTTCTCCAATATCACAGATCAAGTAGTAAGTAGTATTTCCAGAAGCTTGGATGCAAAAGTGTAAGAAACATGCTATGACTTCCTTTGTATTAAAATCTTGTCTAAACTCCATCTTTAGCAAATATCTACTAGTGTCTGTTTTAGACAGATGAAAGCAGGTTGTGGCTATGCTTCTAGCCAGAAGGGCATGAATCAGCTGTGATCCAGAAGATGCTCAACAGTGTTAATATGGTGCTGAGTCCAAGCTTACCTTGGGCTTGGCCAGACACAACTGCTGCTAGTTGGCTTCTGGTGGTATTGGACAGTGGATATATAATTATACTGAACTACCCTATTGCATCAGATTCTCCTCTCATTTACACTAGTCCAGCTTCATGGAGGTCAGTAGCTTTGAAGTGGTAAGAGAAGTATTTGGCTTAGTTTCTCAATGAAGTATTTGGCTTAGTTTCTCAATTTTATGCAAATATCCTATGCAACATCAAAAAAAGGAAATTTAGAGAGGAGGTGGAATGGCATTTAGAAATCAAGACCAGAAAATGTCTGCTTGCCGTTGAAGCAGGTAGTACTGCTGAATAGTAGCTATAGTTGAACTGTGGAGAAAAGTTTTCCCTAAAAGGTAATTTGGAGTCTGAGGTTCAAGGAAACCATCCCAACTTTTATGTATTTACTTACCAAGGACTGAATGTAGAAATTACACTTGAACAAGCTGCCTCAGTTTGAATAAGGGATAAAATCCATGTTTAAACTGCTTTACCATAGACATCAAATTTAAGTATGATGAAGTTAGCAGGTACCTGATCCATCCAGGTGATTCACAGCATCTAAGCTGGACTACTAGGATTCCCCACACAGGCAGCGGAAAATTTAGGTGCTGAAAAGCAGAGTATATTTCTCTTCATTGCCAGTATAGTGAGTTTACTGAACATTTATAGGTGTGATTCATTTCTGAAAGACACTGAGTGGGCATCTGGCTAACTTCTGGGAAACAGTAGGCAAAGGTATATGTCTGGACAGGCACGAGAGTCAGGTGTTTAAATGTCCTGATGTATGCAGGAGTCAGAAGAGTGAGTGTTGTTTTGATGCTGTTAGTATTAGGCATCGTCTGAGCACATCTAATAAATCTGGCCTCTCTGAGGTAGCGTGTCAGAGCCTCATTGTCTGCCTCTGAGCTTCAACAATTTAGGCACCTATTATAGCAAACCTGGCTGCTCCTGAGCACTCATAGGAGAAAAGGTTGAAGCACGTCAGGAACCCTCAGCACAAGAAGCTGAATAGGTTTTTGACTACCTCCATTATCGCACCGTCCTGAATACTGGACTAAGTCATCACTTTGGACCTAGAGGTTGTTTTCACAGATGGCCCATATTCATTGCAATCCCTCCACCTACTTGGGGAGAAGTGATTCAGCAGATGTAAGCAAGGCACAGAGCAGAGAGTTGTTGACAGGTGCCAATAGGAAAGGAGAGTACAGGGACTTGGGTGTAAAGGAGGTGACTGAACATGGCCCTAGGCACCCAAATTCCACCAAAGACAGCCATGGCTCTAATTCTTTGGCTAGCAGTGGTGGCACTTCTATACTTGAGCCTAGGGGCACTGCATCAAGTATGTTAATGGGGCTGAGGAAACTAATACTGGACTTGTAGTGACAGAGGTTAAGCACTGGTGTCTTCTTCCAACCTTCCTACATACTGGGTGGTTTTACTTGACACGGAACATAACCAGAAAGGAACCCCCACAGTCCAGGGTGTGAGGCAATTAGCTGAGCTGTTTCTCCTAAAATTGGATTTGACTGTACAGGCCTTTTTTATTTCTTCAGAGCTCATGCTTAAGAATTAATATGGCAATTATTGATCCCTTTTGTATACTATGGAAAAGGAGGTTCTAACCCTCAGAAGTAGATTTGCTCTGATGACACATAAACAAAACCCTGGAGGGAGGAAGGTAAGGCATAAAGAGGTGTTGACAAGCTGTACACCACTTGGTTATGCAAACACAGATGCGGTAAAGGACAAAGAGCAACAATTTTGCAAAAGTTGAAAGTGTGGGAACACTGGCGGTTGCTCTTTAATGATTATAACTCAAAGGAATGCTGGCAACCTCTCTCATTGACTTTACATTATCAAGCTGAGTCAGTGATGAGTAATAAGACACACTATTGGAAATCTCCTTTAAAGCACCAGCTTTTTATTTGGTGCTTTAATCCCCTCATTGACACATGTAAAGCTTTCTATGAAATAGTGTGGTGGTCCTAATACCATCAGAGAACTGTTTGCAAATATAGTGTGGTATTGTTTGCAAATCAGGCCCATCGCCTGCTGTCTTGTGTGCTTACAAGCAAGCTGGGATTAGGAACATGAAATGGGAGTGAGGTCTCTGGGTAAGCTTGTCAAAAGTGTGATTTATGCAGTTTTCCTTCCATGGGTGCCCAGTTTGACACATCTGTCTTGCTCTTGTCTTCTAAAAATTAAGTCCTTCGAAAGAGCATTTCCAAGCTGACATGCACAGTTTTGTCTGGGTACTGTTGCTGTTCAGTCTCTGCGTTAGCACAGCTTGCCAGCAAAGCTCTGATGTCAGCAACTTGTGGAGCTGGGTCTATAGTACAGTGTTTGTATTCCAGGGGAAAAAAAAAAAAAAGAAAAAAAAGAAAAAAAAGGTTTTGGGGTTTTTTTTCCCCCTAAGTTTGTGTTTCTGTGCAGGGTCTCCAGCATAGGCACTGGTCTCACAAGCCAAGAGGTTGTTTGTCAGGCAAAAGATAAAAGATTCCTGCAGCTACTCAAACACATTCCACATGTATTGATTTCTACCTCTGCGGTCGGGTCACAGGCTGGCATTTGTTGCAGACCCCATCAGATTTGCACAACCTATTTTTATGGCTTTTGACCTTACATGCCCCAAAGTGCTGATGAGCTAAATACATGTCCTGAACACAATAATATTGTTAGAACATAACAGTATATACGAGCACACATGGCAGAACTAGCACAGGGAGAGGATCTGAGGGAACACTTGCTGTCCGTTTATGACCTATCCAATGGAAAAAATAGATAAGAACCTTTGTTGTAAGACTTTCAATCCACTCTGGCACAGGCTGCTAGGATGATGAAGTCGGTTAGTTTAGAAAACCTTTTGGAGAAACTGGAGTGCAGAACTCCCTCTACAGAGATTTAAGAGGGCAGGATTTTTCTTCCCACTTTTTCTGTGGATATTCCCAAGTTCCAGCTCAGTAATTCAAGCCAGAACATGCAAGGAGCACGTTCCTTGAGGTATGCTCACAACACCGCAGTCTGTCAGCAAGTGAAAATCATCCCATTGCTACATCACCCAGGCAGAGATCCGACACACAAACAGAGGCTTCCATCCTGTTGGTCTCCGGCTTTTTCTTTGGATATGGCCTTGCCCTGTAGTGCATAGGGACATCTAGTGGTTGAGCAGTCCGGAACCCAGGAGACTTGGATCTTACAAAAGGGAGTAGGGATGCCTCAGCCAGTGAGGAATATAGCATGTCCTGAGAGCTGGGCTGCCTTCTGTGGTCACTCCTGTGGGTCAGGCCCTATACTGATAATGCTGAAAAAGTGTGATACCATGTTCTTAAATTCCGACCGGTAAGTTTGAGTATTTCCTTCTTCGTCAGCCAGGCCTTGGAGAAAGGTCCATCAAATGTACTATTTGGAGACCAAGCATAACACTTCTCAAAAACTGGAGATTGTTTTTGGTTGCACATTCAGTGTCTTCATTTTCATTCTCATATTTCTCACAAGCTGTGTTTTACACAAAGGATTAACCTAAGACTGGATTATGCTCGATCCCATGGTCTGCTCCTTTCCCTGCTCCTTTGCTGGACGCTAGCCCTGCTGCAGCCGAGGATCGGAGCACTCACTGTGACACTTCAGAGTGGAGGAGAAGGTGTTTCCTGATGCACGGCTGCCCACTTTGCTTAGTCCCGCTGAGCTCTTCCTTTTGGATCTTGCTCTACGGCACTCTAGACCTTGTCTTAAGTCCATACCTGAGTGTGGACTAATCAGAGGAGCAAAAACTTCAGATTAGACTTAAATCCACACTAATCTGCCTGTGTAGGTGCACCCATAAAGGGCAAATGGAGTTGGAATTTCTCAAAAGTCCGTGCCCAAAATTGTTCCAGTTAGGGTAGTGCAGAAATCAGGGAATGCTGGATGTTTTGAGACTTTCAGGCTTGTATTACAGTGTTTTCTGTAAAAGCAGTAGGGGAAAGCCCAGTAGCACAGTGCCCTTCCTCCTTATTTCTTTCACACATTGCAGGAGTGATTCTCTGTTCCTAATAAAATTCTTAACATGATTGATCTTAAGGAGCTGAGTCTCTGTGACTAATCACAGGGCAAAGTTGAGCCAACAAAGCTGTAATGGCAAGACTCTGAAGGCTTTTCTCATGAAGGTACAGGTAAATAGATTTTCATCAGGCTATGGGGCTGTATAACACATACATTTGAAATGCAATAGCTCAGCTAAAAATATGAACTTCTAGAATTTCTTTGTGAGACCCTCACAAAAGCTTCACCAGCTCAAGTCAGGCATCTGTTTGCCCCTTTTTAGGGTGGTTCTTAAGGTTTTACCCATAACATTCTTCAATAACAGATGCCAAGACATCTCCAGAAACATTTTTTGAATAGGAATTTCCATCTGGCACTACAGCCTTAGAAGCTGTGACTTGGCTTCTTTGTCTGCAGGGCGGTTAATCCTAATGAGGCAAGCACAGCAATTCGCTGAGCAGAGATATATGCTTATCAGATCCTATTACTGAGCTGATTCTCTTTTATAATTATTTATTCTGACTTCAGTAGATGAAGCAATGTGAAAGCACTTAAACCCAGAGCTTTCGTCAAGAAGACACAATCTCACAATCGTGTGAACAACTGAAAGCTGCATATATGGAAAAGGCTAACTATACTGGTATAGTTGTCCCAGTATATCCTGCCAGTTAAACTTCCCATGCCCCCCATATCTTAAGATAAATCTCATGATTTAAATTATGTTGAGATGACCTCCATAGAAAAGAAGAATTTTTATACTGGGACAGCAGTGTCCATAGACGGAGAATTTTATTGGCAAGGCTAAGCTAGTATAATTATACTGGCATAATTATGCTGGTAATTTTCCCTGTGTATACAAGCTATGAGTCTCAAATTGTGCTTCACTGGCAGAAGAGCCTCTTTTGTTGGAGAGATTCTTTAGATCTGAATCAGGTCGTAATAAGTGCTTCAGCACTCAAGTCAATGCCTCAAACTTTATGATGAATTTTACTCTTTGCCTCCCAGAGAATCCCAAACTGTTTTATGCTTGTATCATACCCTGCCCAAAAACTCATCCTCTGCTGAGAGAAAGCCAGGTCAGGAGAGAAGTTCAGCAGTTAGGTGACATCAGCATCATCAGTGGTTGCATGGCCTTGTGGAGAGGGATCTATCTGTTGGGGATCAGCAAACATCAGGAAATATCAGCAGATAGCCAAATGTGAGGGTTTGTTTCTTTGCCCTTCTTTTTCTTTACCCACGTTATGTTCCCATAGACTGTTTTAGTCCCTGTTAATGAGATTTCTGTTCAAACAGGGGCCACTCTGTAACCTGTAATACATATGAAAATAATACCTGTGTGTCACACTTTATGAGAAGAGATGAAGGCTCATATAGTAATCGTAGAATGGCATAAGTAATTTGGTCAGAAATATGATACTGAGTCATCAGGACCACAATGTGCTGCCTCATGTGAAAGATAACCATGTCAAGTGGATGAGGCTGTTAATACAGTCACAGCTTTTGCTAAATATAGTCATACACACTTACTAATTGAACTGGAAATATGCAAAATAAATGGCTTAAATGATCATTGAACAAAAGAATGCTAAACAAATAGGGTAATTACATTTTCTATAAATAGCGATGTAAAGTCACCAATCAGTAGATTTTCTTTATTAGTAATTATTACAGAGTGAAATTAATTAGAATTTATGATAGGTTTTACAGAATCACAGGGGAACCGGTTGGAGTGAATTGGGACCAGCCTCCCTCTCATTCAGGACCATTGCCAACACCTGCTGTCAGCTGTGGCTCTGTCTAGCCAAGTTGTGAAAATCCCCAAGGATGGTGATTTTGCAGCATCTCTGGGTACCTGCTCCAGTGCTACCCTTCCTAACAAAGCTTTACCTTGTGTCTGATCTGAAACTTATCTTGTGTTTTGGTGCTACATCCACTCACACCTCCAGAGCATGAGGTGTTTTCAGTGATGGGGGCTAATTCAGGAGTGGAACATGTTTTCCACAAACCGCTCTCTACTAGCATCTGTGCCCTGTTCGTGGTGTACTTGAGGAGATGCTGGAGTAATTCAAATGCTACCTGTAAGCACACCTGTTAACACCATCCTTTGCACCCAGTGTGAATTTTGTTCAGATTGAGATTTTGTTTCTTGTTCTTCCATTAAAATCACGTGTTTCCTTCATGCAACTTAGCAAAAGCTTATGAGTGCATGGGGTTGTTCTTCCCCAAGTGCAGGACTTTGCCCTTCCCCTTGTTAAACTTCATGAGGCTCCTGTCAGTTAATTTCTCCAACGTGTCAAGGCCTCTATGGTGCATCATCTACTCCTTTCAATATCCCTGCTTGCAGCCTGCAACTGTGCACACCTGTGAAAACAGATTGTGACAGAACTACATATTTGGAAGAAAACTACAGGATAATGTAGTGATGCCCCAGCGATACCTGGACTGTGGGCATGAACCTACGTGTACCTAGGTGCTATTGCAGACTTGGCTTGGGACTTACAACTTCAGCTTTGATGCTAGTGGGTTGAGGGTCTTGGATAAGTCCTCCTGTTGTCTGCTCCATTTCTAATAATCAAGTTCTCTAGTTAGAAAGTGAATTTACTGGAGGAGAGACTGTCTCTCAGTGTATGTCATAAAAGATTATTAAACTATACTAGAGATTGGTCTTGATTCCATAGATAGTCTGGTGCTAAATGTGATAATACACATCTCTGTGTCCTGAATTTTTTTCCTTTGGCTTTTCAAAAAATGCCTTAAGGAGCACAGAAGGATGTTAACACGTATGTTAACACATGTGGCTAAACAGACTCCCTAATACTTTAAGTCTTCCAGTCAAATGGCCCCCACAATTCTTCATTCATAGATTCCAACGTTGTTTTCTTATGGAATACAAATTCAAAGGGCATCAAAACCATTTGTAACTTGTCATGCAACTACTTTTTCTTTGATGTCCAGCTTTATGGAGCTGTTAAAAAAAGATCATCCAATCAAACTGTACTAAGTGCTAACTTTGCCTCATTTTCCCTGTCTGGATTGAACGAGGAGAATCAATTACATCCTTTAAGCATTACCTAGCAGGGAGGCATAAAGAGTTTTAATTTAGGCAATAAATTGTCTTCAAAAATCTATCTTTTAATGCTGTGATGAGGAAAGCCATTGCATATAGCTAAATGATTTTTTTTTCTCTCTCCATTTGGCCTGTTAAATCTGTCTTTTTGTAATGGTACATGTAATACAGAAGACTAAATAGTCTCCTCAGCTCAACTCCCACATACAAATCCCACTTGGTCTAAAAGCTGCTAGCCGTGTGAGTAATTTAGTTAATCTATCTGCCATTATCTGAGCCAAGATTTTAGCATCTGTGCTTATTAATGAAATAAGACTATGTGAAGGGCATAACAATTGATCTTTTCCAGGTTTAGGAACAGTGTTAGGACATTATGAGCGTCCATAATGATGAGAGCACAGTTCCATTACCAGACCTGAGTCTAAACCTTCCTAATAAAGGAGCTGTCAGTTCTTCCATAATATTTAACAGAAGTTTATGGTTTATGCATTGGATCTCTTCTAAGGCTATTTGGGGCTTGATCATGTTCTCATAAAAGACAGTGTTGTGCCTTTCTTCCTCATGAGGGTTTTTTATATCATTTTACATGACTTGCAAAATCACATCTGTTCATTTCAGGGCTGTCCAGATTTTGCACATTGCAGACACATTGTGTTGGTCATGGAAGCCGCCAGTGGTAATGCACTAAGGTGGGCTGTGGGTAATGTTGGGTAGCACTAAGGCACTACCCCAGTCATGGGCAGGAGGCCAAGCATCCCACAGGCTGTCACTCAGACCAACTCAACCCTATATTTAAACCATCTTGCCTAGTTTTTCTGTGGAAACCTTTTTAAAGGAAGCATTTTAAATTCATATAAAGTCAGCTGAGGATATAAAGAAAGTGAACTTGGTCTGGGCAATAAACAAAAATTCTCCTCTTATTAATCATTTGTCCCTATCTACTCTTTCTGTAATCATGATCAAAGAAGAGAAGGGGAAGAAAAAAAAAAAGAAGAGAACAAACTAAACAACCCCCCGAAACCTCTGTGTGGCCTGTTAACCATACACCCACATGCTTTCAAAATCCGTGAGATAGAGCATGTGCACATACACATGTGTGTGCAACGTTTTTACTGAGTATTAAATGAGAGGAAAGAAAAATATGTCTCTGGTGAAGCTGCTGCATGTGTTTATCAAACAGTGATCTTGTAAAACAGAGGTTTAAATGTTTGTTTCATGTAACCAAAGAACAACCTCTTTCAACAGCCACATTTTGAATTTGAGCTCGTTTTCTCCCTGTATACCCAGACTGACCTTTCCCCTGTTCTGTTGATGTTTGCATGGCTAATACTGTCAGATCAGTATAGCTGCACAGAATTTCTCTAATCAGTTTATCAGAATGTGTTGACTGTGAATTTTCTTTGTGATGGTACAAGTTGACTTAATACTCCTTTCCAGGTTAATGTTGTCCTGCCAGATCCATTGTGCTAAAGCAAAAGTGTCCTTTGCCTTTCCAACACCTGTGATGGAACATGATTTAGGCAAAAAGAATTAGTTAATGTTTGTCCAGTGTCTTATCTGCACAGAGAAGCCAAGCCAAAACGATTTGGTGCTTCTAGGAAAAAATTGTCAGACAAGAAAAAAGGGTTCAAGTCCAGCGCTGAACAAAATGTTTTCAATGCAACTCTTGATTCTTCAAAAAAAATAGTCACTGGAGCCTCTTGATTTTTATAAAAGCAAAATGAAAAACAAGTGAAAAGAGTAATTTGTACTTTTTCATTTTACTTCAGTACATCCAAAACAGTTTTCTTCAATGTGCCTATGTTAAAATTAGAGATAATAACAGTTATTTAATGATATTTACATACGTCTCTTAAAATAAGTACATAACTGCATAAAAGCATATGTTATAGTTAACATATATGTTATCATATGTGCAGAACCTTGCACTGGGTCTTGTTGAATTCCATGAGGTTGGCAGTGCCCCACCTCTCCAGCCTGTCCAGGTCCCTCTGGATGGCATCCCTTCCCTCCAGCGTGTCGACCGCGCCACACAGCTTGGTGTCGTCGGCAAACTTGCTGAGGGTGCACTCAGTCTCACAACCCCAACCCCCTACTTTTAGAGTGGCATGTTCTGAACTTTTGCATCTGTCTTCAAGGACATCCTTCTTTCCAATATCCTCGTTCATCACAAAGTTATACATGTATAAGTATCAAAACCTGGGTATCAGCATGATTTACATGATTGACTGAGTACGGGATTTGTCTTAGGCCCTACATACACATGTAATTGGAGGCACAGGGACTCATTGGTCATGTGTAACACAGAAATTAGTTCAAGATTCCTGAGGCTGAAGTAAAACATTTCCTATAGGGAGGGTTCAGCAACTGTCAGGTCTTTTGTTCATAAACTAACACCTATTTGTACCACACAGGAGACAGATAAGGCAGAGAGTAAGAGATCTGTTCTCAGCAGAGCACAAGCCATGTGGGCCACCTGACTTCTAATGGCTTTCATGGCTGTGCCCCATAGCCTGTTCCACCAACATGCCCAGAGGTGTCCCTGTCACATGTCATGTAGCAGCTGCAGCATCCCAGAATGGCCAGGGAGAAAACTGCTGCTACCAGGACAGTTTGTTCATCCTATAGATGGCTCCTTTCCCATGCCTGAGGAAAGTACATGGCCACCCACAGCCCAACACATGGGTGAATTCTCCTGGCATGTTTCTTAGCCCTTTTCTGCCATGGCATTCACAGACTGAAGAAAGAGTAGGAGGAGGGATGAAGGGACTCAGTCAGGATGCCAGATCAGCAAGACAGCCTAGGCTAAAACTCAGGTCTCTAGTAATCTTTGTTCTGCCTCTTAGTGATGCAGTGCTGGCTTTAATTATACCTGTTAGCTGTAGTGCCTGAAGCCTGCCATACAGGTGAGCTACAGTAAGGAACTGCAATGTATGTACATCACTATTTCCTTTGGAAATGGTGTTAATGATCATTGTCCATTTAGTTCTAAAACTACTTGATTTTGGAGGGGAAATTTTGCAGCACTAATCTAAAGCTTCTTAACTAAATTTGGTTCTCATTTGGTTTGTTCTTCAAGAGGTACTTCCATGACTGATCCTGAAAAAGTGGGAGTTCATGATGACTTTAAGGTGGAAAGTACCCTTACTGACAATATAATCATCATCTTGGAAGCAAATGACTGAGGTTAACCAATGTCCTTGCTGTAAGAATGACCAGGTTAATAGTTATCCCCTGAACTATTTTTCTTTTTTGGAGTGAAGAGCAAGGTCCCCAGGAGGAGATATTGCAAGAAGATCATGATATTAACAAATCAGAAAGTACCAGGAAGGAGTCACTTAGGATGCTAGACATATATTTTGGTCTAGATTTTAATTGATATTTTCTGTAGATAGAAACACAGTAATCCTTCAAACTGCTCCATCCAATGTTATGGCTCCTAATTTTTAACTCACATGCCTTAATCCTTGAAAGCAATACAAATTTTAATTTTTTAAGAATAATTTACATATGGCATTTTTCAAAATGTAAACTTCAGGCTTGATATATTTTCAGAGTCATAAATCAGAATGGTTTCATTTATGAAACACTAAGGAGACTGATAACTCCAAGTTTCTAATATATCCAAATCACCCTGAATTACCCAATCACACCTTCACCTGTGATGTACTTTTGATTTTATTCTAAACCTACTAGCGAATTCTTTCCAAACCCTGCTGAGGTTTGGCTTTTGCAGTCAACTTTAATCTCTTCAGAGTGGTCAACCTAATGAAATTAGTCAATAGCTATTGCATATAGTAAGTGAATCTAAGAGTTGGCTCTGATTTTGTTGATGTTGCTATAACCCAGAAATAGCATAACTGGAATCTACAGTCCCAGCAGTAAAAGGCAACCCAACGTGTTCTCAATCTAATACAGATTCAGAATATAATTTTTACTATTTTTTACCTAACATTTTCTTGTTAAAGTAAGAAAACCTTGCTCTATTGAGCAGTTCCATGTCATCATGTATGTAACATTGATATACTATCTTGGCATTTGGGGAGAATAAGTTGCTTAAGACCCTTCATTACTTTGCTCCAGGAAAGTACAGTTGCAGGAGTTGTTTTCAACAGAATGATTTCCATAGCTTGTTTAGCTATTTTAGGCATTATTTCATTTACTGTTCACTTTGCGCTTTTTTTTTTTTTAAACAGCATACAAGTCAGTTATAAAACAGACAATGCCTCAAAGAATTAAAAATTTTGGGTTTAACACACAGAGAAGATGGAAAAAAGAAATGAAGAGGTAAGACAGGAAAATGTATTACATGACACAGTGAGATCCTGTCTTCTGCCTACCTGACTTTTTGCTGAGTAACATGGGGTATTATGGCTGCGGCAAGCCAATGGACTTGAAATCTGACCAAATCACAGAGGAGGAGAAAGTTGCCCTATGCTATTATTGTGCAAGCAGAGGTGGTGGGACACATTAAAAAAAAAAAGAAAAAAAGCATCGTAACATTTCAGCATTAATAGTTCAAACATATTTTTTGTTCTACAACCTATATTGATAATCTGGAAGTTTTTCATCTTTATTTTGGATAGTCACATGTATCAGTACTTTGAGGTTTCACATAGAATAGAAAACCTTCTTTCGTTCAGCTTTATTTGTCCTGTGCAAGAAAGGACTTCACTATGATTTCAGATATGTGACAGCTGAGGAATAACTTCCTACTAGTTTAGGTGAACATGTGTGTGGGAGAATGCTATCGATGTACTCCTACAGCAAGCAAAATAATTTGAACTTATTACCTTCAGCTGTGGTTGCTTTTGAAATTGCATTTGACATCTAAAAGGTCAATGTGGAAGGGTATTTTACAGAGAGGAGTGAAAAAGGGTGGGGGATAAAAAGGATACTGAAAGCAAAAATGGAGAAAAAAAGACATTAGGACAGTTTTGTATTGGAGGTGAAGCATCGTGAACAATTTTAGTTGAGCAAAATAGACACTCAAAGGGATTAGGAAATAAAAGAGAACTGACTGTTAGCTTTAACCCTGAAGTGGTGGAATGGGAGAACCATTAAATAAGATGCTAAGAATGAAAAGCTGAAGCTCTTTAATTCAATATTATTTACTGCAGATTTGAACAAATTATGCAATAGGTGATGTTGGAGCACTACAAAGCTCAGCTGCCCCCTAACTCCCACTTTTAATGCCCATGTCCAAAATTCAGATCCTCAGGACAGCTGCTCTGTTAACATCTAAACCTGGAAGTGTCTACAGCCTCTAGGTACTTAACATGAGGTTTTGCTGTGAAAATCCAAGGAGCTCTCTGAACAGAGGTTTGAAACAGGGCATCCTCAGAACATGATAAGCTAGGGAATTCTTTGCCCGATCTCCAGAAAACTCACCAAGGGTTCCCTGCAGATCTCTCTTGAAGGTCACAATCTGGTGGTCATTTGCAGCACACGATTAAACCTCAGTTAATGTGACCTTAGAGTGGCGTCGGTTACTCATGTTCTTCTTTGCACTAATAGCCTGAATGTGAACTGGAGCTGGAAAGTGAATTGACATTTCCTTTGCCTTATTCAGTGACCTAAACTAAACAGTGACCTAGAGAGTCATCCCTTCTCTCCTTTTTTTACTCTACTTTCTCTTCTCTTTGCTTCTCTTCACTTTGCTCCTCCTTCCAGCGGACAAATTACTTTTAATTACTTTCCAACATATGGTTGTTTCCACAGGTGTTTGCAATAACAGTACTATCCAAGATCCCTGTTAGCCTGGTGAGGTGGGAAAGCTGAGTCCTCTCAGACAGGTGGAAGTGGTCTCTGAGCAGTGGATGGGTGAGAAGCACTAAATCTACTAGGAACTGGATACTTTTCCTGTAGAGTTTTATGGACCATGTAGCCTGGTTTGACTTTGTTTTTGAAGGACAGTGTTTATTTAGGCAATCCACATGTTTGGCCTTCCAAGGACAAACAGATCATTGGAGATTGAACGGTCCATGTGCTCATGGCCTTTTCTAATGGGACTGTGGTAGAGTGATCTGGCAGTTTTGCTGCTTCTGGTGTTCTTTGCTCTCTAGGTTACTGGCACAAAGAATATTTCTGATGTCAACACAGGACAAAGTTCCCTGTGATCAGCTGCCTGTTTACTACAAATTCACCTATGGCTGAAGCCTGCTTAGAAGTAGAAGAAACTCCAGCACAGCAGGACAGTGAACTCTCTGAAGCGTGGGTCTGTAATAAGCATTCTCCTGTGCAAAAACAATGGGCTTGTCCACATAAAATCCTGTTTCTGCCAGGCTTCTAGGCACCCAGACTTCTAAATACACAAATTTCTTGATCAGCAAGGAGAAGTCTCTTTAGACTCTATTTTTATTGAGCAAACACTATCTTCATCACAAATATCTGCAACATCTGGCTTAGCTTCCCATATTGCACAACTCTGCACTGAGTTAACTAATTTATGTTTTGCTAATGCATACATTGACTAGGAGAAATCAAGAATGAGATAATCTGTCTTTTCTCTTAGGAGTTTCTCCCAGTACTTAAACTTTCCACTGTCAGGTCTTTCAGTGCTTGTTTTCTGTTTGAGGAAGCAGCTAAGCAAGCACAGCTCTTTCAGTGCCTTACAGCAGTGCATTTTCTGTAATTTTCACATAATTTTGCTGGCTGTTCTCTTTACCCTCCATATGTTTTCTCTATGTATGGTGTTTTTTTAAGTGTGGGCACCAAAACTGCATAGGGTGCTCTAGCAAGATCCTTTTCATACTCCACTGCTCATGCAAGAAATTTTCATTTTTTGCTAAGCTGTGAATTTCTCCTTCCTATTTTGATACGATTTCAAACTCTTTCTGTTAAATGGTGAATTGGATCCTGTTGTATAAATATAGTTCAGAAACTGTCTTTCTCTTCCTTGAAGCAGAAATTACATCCATAAGAACCTGCCAAAGTATTTATAGCAAATAATTTATTTCATTTGCTTCATTCTAACTCTGTTTTCTGTGTATTTCTTTACAACTTTGGAACTGTTTGTTGCATATTTTATGCATGAATATTTCAATCCATTTGCTGTGCACAGGCTATTTGGGCCAACTGTGTTTCTGTCTGTCCAGTTCTCTTGTTGAATCTAGTTGGCATTTTTTAATGTAAAATAGGCACTCTCAGGGATTGCATGCTGAATCAGACAGACCTTTGCTCTGATCTGCTGTAATCATGCTTCAATTTCTGTGTATCTATCCCCTGGAAAAAAAAAAAAAAGAGAAGTAAAACTACATGATATCAAGTTGTTCTAAGGAATGCACAACTTTTAAAGAAGAATTAGTATACCCTAAATTGTAATTGTCTGAATGAAACATTTCTATTCTTTGCAACATGACAGTTATGCAGTTTTAAGTTTCAGTAAAATGAAAATGTAATAATTTTTAAAGGAAATAAAAATTTATTTATTTATTTAAAAAAATTTTTACTTTTTGTCATGTTTTAGCACAGAAATATGCCACACAACTCCAGAGACATGACTCTATTTTGGAGTCTTGCTCCTTTGTGCTTATGGCCAAAACTATTATATGCAGCAGATGAAAAACAGACTTAAGCATAGCTACATTAACTGTGTTGTGTGATATTTGATATTCTGTGGAAGGAAAATATACTCCTGATAACTTTCATAGGAAAAGTGACAAGTATTAAACTATAATTTTCAATATTTTTATGAAAGAGGAATTTTTTTTTTTTTTTTTGGAAACACTTTCCTTTTCCTTAATATAAATAAATGAAAATCTTGAGGCCACTGCTGGTGGTCTAAGCTTGTTTTATACTCAAGATGCTGCTTTCTAAGTATTGTGATCAACACCTGGACCTGTCTCCTACTCTCTGGCTTGGGCAAATCACCTAAACTCTGTACTTCATACTCTTTGTGTGGGGAGGGAATTTAACAATGTCTATCTTATGCTCTTTTCCTCTCATGTCTTTATACTGTACTGTCTTCTGTGAGAAGGAAGGCCTAGATGTATCTTACGTATCTTTCTGCATGTCAGATGCCTAAACTATTTATGTATAGGCAAGACAGAGAACCACTTCCAGAGGAAAACTGGCTGACAGATGTCTGAAGCACCCTACATAGTGCCCCATTGATTATAAGGAAGCCTCAAGTGACTTTGGTCCTAAAAACAACTTCTCAATTAAATGTCTCAAGTTAGGTCAGATGAATCAGGCTCAACTGTCTTTCATTAATAAACACTGCTTATCACAGAGGGTCCTGATCTCCACAGAGGCTGGAAGTAAAATATGGATACTGAAAAAATAGAAATAATGCTGTATCAAGAAAATAACAAAGCTGGTTTCAAAAGTGTGCAGATGTTTTTTCCCTTTTATTTTAGCATCTGAATGAAGACAAATCTTCTAAATGTACAGGTTCTTTTGCTGTCAGGACTTAATCTCTAAAAGTACATCAAAGTTACTTAAGTAAAGCCTAAAATGTC
This sequence comes from Eurypyga helias, assembly GCF_000690775.1. NCBI lineage: Eukaryota > Metazoa > Chordata > Aves > Eurypygiformes > Eurypygidae > Eurypyga > Eurypyga helias. The sequence continues at coordinate 67,756 of NW_010236527.1, forward strand.
AACTTGACTGGAATCACAGTCAAATAGACTCAGCAAGAAGGTTATTGTCCACTTGTGTTTCTAAAATGCTCTGTTCTTGGAACAGGAAAGGAAAATTATCAGGAAGGCTTCCCCAGGTGACAAGAGTTTGTCAGCTCTTTCCTGCCTTTTTTTAGTGGTGTAAATCTTATCTTTTACAAATGAGGCTTTCAAGTTCAAAGGACAGCTCTTCAAAATTCTGTGAAGCCAGGTCACCTTATCAGCACTCTCCTCCTCTTACATGGGTTTGCTGCAAAGGCTGAACATGCAGGTTCAGAGCACTGGATTTCTCTGTCCCTGCCTGCCCTGAGCTTGCAGGACTGTACAATAAGAGAGGATGATGGCAGAGTTCTTTTCCAGAAAATGTACTTCTGTGAGTGTCCCTGTTAGGAAAATGTTCTCTTGCAAATATTTGCTCCACTTTTGACTGAACCCTATAAACAAAGGGTCCAACTGTGCAGGCTGAAATGGCTGGGGGCCACCCTGCATTATCAGCATTTGTGTATTTATGGGAGACAGGACATTGCAATGATTTACCTCTGATTCTGGCAAAGGGAGCAAAATCTTACCTCTCAAAACAGGCTTAAAAAGTCAATTTCTCTCCTCATCTTAAGAAATACATAATTTTCCTTTCTGTTTTAACATGAGATCAGGGCAGCCCCTTCTTGCACTATGAGAAACAAGCATAACTCCATTCACATTCCAGCCTGTCTCCCAATGGTGGATGACAAACCATACTGGATCATTAGCCATGGCGGAGACCTCCCGATCCCGTAGGTATTTGCATCTCTGAGATAACAAGTCACAGAGCTATATATGAACACACATACATACGTACATACATACATACATAAGAAATCTTAGCAAGGCAAAGGATGTTTGAGTTCTTGTTTAAGTTTGGCCAAATATCAAAGAGTTTAAGAAAATGCAAATGAAGGAAATCCATAACCAAACCTAAGCCCCAGGCTCTTGAAGTCTTTGAGCTGAAGTTCTCAACCTTCACATAAGGCCTTGGATGTTTCCTATCTAAAATCAAATTGCTCCTATCAAATCCCTCCCATCCCACCTGTCTAGACAAGACCTGCAGAGCACAAATGCGTTCTGTCCTACACAAATTTATTGTCTTGTTCCTTCCCATACATACACAAACTTGCATGTAAGTCGTCTGCTCATAATCATATAATCATAGAATACTTTGTGTTGGAAGGGACCTTAAAGATTATCTAGTTCCACCCCCCCTGCCATGGGCAGGGACACCTTGCACTAGAACAGGTTGCTCAAAGCCTCATCCAGCCTGGCCTTGAACACTTCCAGGGATAGGGCATCCACAGCTTCTCTGGGCAACCTGTTCCAGTGTCTCACAACCCTCTGCATGAAGAATTTCTTCCTTCCAGTCAGTCTAAATCTCCCTGCTTTCAGTTTAAACCCATTGCCCCTTGTCCTATCACTACAGGCCCTTGTAAAAAGTCCCCCCCCAGCTTCCTTGTAGCCTCTTCAGGTACTGGAAGGCTGCAATAAGGTGTCCCCAGAGCTTTCTCTTCTCCAGGCTGAACAATACCAATTCTTGCAGCCTTTCTTCCAAGGAGAGGTGCTCCAGCCCTCTGATCATCTTTGTGGCCCTCCTCTGGACTCGCTCCAACTGGTCTATATCCTTCTTATGTGGGGGCCCCAGAGCTGGACGCAGCACTCCAGGTGGGATCTCACCAGAGCAGAGAGAGGGAATCATCTCCCTCAATCTGCTGGACACAGCCCAGGATACGGTTGGCTTTCTGGGCTTGCAGTGCACACTGCCTGTTCAAATCCAGCTTTCCATCCACCAGTACCTCCAAGTCCTTCTCTTCAGGGCTGCTCTCTATCCATTCTCTGCCCAGTCTTTACTTGGGAAATCCTCAGCCCATCAACCATGTTGAACTCCATGAGGTTGGCAGTGGCCCACCTCTCCAGCCTGTCCAGGTCCCTCTGGATGGCATCCCTTCCCTCCAGCGTGTCGACCG
>NW_010236527.1:70429-70771 GCF_000690775.1 Eurypyga helias
TGTGTGTTGGCCTATCCAGCCAATTCCTTATCCACCGAGTGGTCCATCCATCAGATGTATGCCTCTCCAATTTAGAGAAAAAGTTGTCATGTCGGACAGTGTCAAATGTTCTGCACAAGTCCAGGTAGCTAATACTGGTTGCTGTTCCCTTATCCACCAACATCATAACCCCACCGTAGAAGACCACCAAATTTATCAGACACTATTTGCCCTTGGTGAAGCCATATTGGATGTCTCCAACCACCTCCTTATTCTCCATTTTCCTTAGCATAGTTTCCAGGAGGATCTGCTCCAGGAATAACGGCCAGGACATTTCCCCTTGTGTGCTGGGTTCAGCCAGGA
>NW_010236528.1:0-547 GCF_000690775.1 Eurypyga helias
ATAATTAGCTCTAATTAGCGGTAATTAACGGCCGCTGGGTCTCAGCCCGTTACCGGTTCGAGCCTGGCGACCGCTGTGTTGGAGTCTCAATTACGGGTTAATTAGAAGACTAATTGGGAGTTAATTAAAAGTCCGTGGTTAATTAAGAGTTAACAAAGAGTTAATGAAGAGTTATTTAAGAGTTAATTAAGGGTTAGTGTTAACTAAGGGTTAAGTGAGAGTTAACACTAACCTAAGGGTTAAGTGAGAGTTAATGGTGGGTTAATCAAGATTAATGAAAACTTAGGTAGGGATTAATTAAGGGCTAATTAAGCGTTAAAGAATTAGTTAAGCGTTAATGAGGGATAAATTAAGGGTTAATGAAGGGTTAAGGTTAACAAAGGGTTAATGAAAAGTTAATCAAGGGTTAATGAAGAATTAATGAAGGGTTAATTAAGAGTTAATGAAGGGTTCATGAAGAGTTAACCAAAGGTTAATGAAGAATTAATAAAGAGTTAATTAAGAGTTAATGAAGGATTAATGAAGAGTCAATGAAGGGTTAATGAAG
>NW_010236529.1:0-20533 GCF_000690775.1 Eurypyga helias
AGGAGCAGACAGTCCCCTCTGAAAGCGAGGCGATGCAGAAGAGTGACAGCAGCTTTGGACCAGGCCCAAACCAACTCCCACCGTGAGTCGGCACATGAAGGCACAGGGCTGCCCAGGAGGACGAGTGGGGACGCTGATTCCGAGAGGAGGCCAGACCTCGCTGCAGACACAGCGTTCAGAGCTGTCTCTGACCAACAAACTGCAACCCAGGTCCAGAAGCTTGAAGAGGTGGCTGAGACTATGGTGCAGGAAGTCTTGCAGAGGCTGAAGGCTCCTCGGCATCAGTCTGTCCGCATTTTAAGGAGGCCTGCCCTGGAGAACAGAGGAAGATTGTGTGGCCGCTCTGGAAGCACAGACCCTTTGGAGACTTCTCCAGATGACCAGCAGGAAATTAAACTGCTGGCCAAAGAGCTTCTAGTGACCATGCTGCAGTGCTTCGGGAGCGTTTGGCATCCAGCACGTCCAAAGCATCTGGGCCAGGGCCGGCCGGCAGCCAGGCAGAAGCAGCAGGCTGTTGTTGGAGGAAAAAACCCAAGCGGGCAAATCCTCGGAAGCAAAATCAAGGCAGACGGAAACAGCAGCTTCCACCGGCACATCTTCTCAGGCTTTCCTTGGCAGACTGGCCAGAGAAATCGTTGACGGTGTTTGCTCCACCCTGGAATCCTTTGTAGTTTCTCACTTTCACCGAGACTCTAGCTGCATGTGTTCCGAAAACCTGGAGCATGCTGGGGCAAATCTCTCCGGCAGACAGCCGCAGCCATCCCAGGTGCCTTTGTCAAGACAGGGTTGGGGGGCAGGACAAGGCTTGCCCAGAGCACCTGGACGGCACAGCCTGGAGGCAAGCGAGGCAGCAACGTTGCGCGGGTTACCCCCCCTGCCAAATACAACTGGTGCCGATGCCTTGCGACGGACTCGCACGATTACCAGGGTGAGCATCGAAAACGGCCTCTGCAGAGTTCAGCAGCGCCATGCAGACTGGCGCTCAGCCAACACTTTGGCTCTACGGGTTGCGGCAAGGCGAATCGTGGACTCTGTGTCAGAGCGGACCTGTCAGCCTGGGCCTGCACTGAGCCCCGAGTTCAACTTGGGAAGGCGTGTGGCAAAACCGCCCAGCCCACGGGACGGCAAGGAGAGCAATCCCGCTGAGGACACCCTCCCCTCCGTGGGGCCACGGTTTTCCCGACAGCCCATCCCTCCAGCGGGTCCAAAGCCCCCTGCGCAGACAGGAGCGCGACACAGATCAGCGCGCGCAAAGCCTGTCAAAGGCAAGCCCAAACCGCCCGTGTCAGGAACGAGGGCGTTAGCTGGGAGGCTGGTGGGCGATGTGCTGACGAGGGGTGCGGCAAGAGAGGGGTAGAGCCCCGGGGGCGCTCGCAGCGACCGGCACCAAACACAGACCTGACACCCTTGGGCTTGCAATAAAGAGCTTACTCGCCAGCGCTTGCTCGTGCCCACCTTCATTCGAGCCAGGCTGTGCTGTGGCCTGGAGGATTTTCCTCCAGATCACCAGAGGACACTCAACTGATAGACACAGAGGTTTATAGGTTTTTTTCAGGTAAAGAGGGAGAGATAGAAGGTGAGAGCAGCAGGAGCCGGCAGCCAGGCTCCTCCTGGCCTTCCCCACGAGACAGCTAGGGGAACAGGCAGCAGAAAGGACTTCGGGGGAGAAAGCCTGTAAAAACAGAGACGGCTGTAGGAAGTGAGAGCAGAGGCGAGCAGCGCCTCTGCAGATGGTGGTCTAAAATGTTGATTTCCCTGTGCATTGTGTATAGGGGTTGGACTAGATAATCTTTAGAGGTCTGTTTCCACAGAAACCCATCTATGATTCTAGACCTAGGCAGTGCTGTTTTGCCTCTCCCATAGCTCTGCCCTTTGAAAGCATTTTTCTGCTGGCTGAGGTCACATGTAGCAGAGCTACAGTGTTGAGAGAATTGGCACATCTCTGGATGACTGCATTTGTGGTGGAGAGAGTGGGACACCTCAGCTCCACTACTGTACCCCATCACGGGCTCTGGACGCACTGTGTTTAAGCACATCCAGTACTCCTTTACTAACTCCCTCAGGGAGAACCCTCAGCTGTTCTGACACTGCTGTGGGGCTGCTGAAGCAAGGCACAGCCTTATCACCTGCAGGAGCCTATCCCATGGGGAGGTGGATGTGAGAGGACCTTAGCTCAGGCATGAGAGTTTCAATACCATAAAGCTGGTGCTTAACAAGGGGCAACCCCACTGCTGCTCCATCTGCCAGGACCATGAGGCAACAGTTCTCCCCTATACTCTGCTTGATGCTGTGCTTCCAGCTGGCTTCCCACTATTGTTATTCACTTACCCACCTATGTGCACTCTGCTGAAAAAAAAACACCAGCTCCTTCCCTGGACAGAGGATTCCCTGCAGGTGTGACAAACAAGGCAGCTGCAACTGGGGCAAACTATCTAAACCATTCTCTGCTGGGCAGTGCAAAGGAAGTAGAGCGAGCCAAGGGGCAGGGAAATGCACTGAAGTGCTAAATGGCCAGCAGCCCCTGCCTTTGGTTGGAAAACAGTTTTGACTGAGTACTTAGGGACATTTTATACACTGCTCAAATTTTCGTTTAAAAGCAGAGACTTTGCAAATGCCCTCCACTTCATTTTTTTTTTTTCTTCCCAGATGAGGAAATGTGGCTACAGGACAAGAGACTTAGGTATTACTGTGTCACAGGTAGGGCCAGGATAACCGTGTTTCCCACATCACTATCCCATCTTCTGGTCTCTAAACCGACTTTCTACCTTTGCCTCAGCCCCTTAACCCCAGCCTGCCCCTTTTGCCGTAGCTTGGACTAACCAGCTCCGAAGTTCGGGCAGGCATACAATGCATGAGCAAACGTGAACACGCATCACTCTTACTTGATACTAGGGACATGGACATAGACAAATGAGATGGGAACAGAACATTCCTACAAGATACGACTTGAATTCATGTTTATTTAATTATATATTTATATATATATATACCTTTGTATAGATTAAACTGGGTGGGATTTTGTCATATACATTTTTTTGGTATAATACATGAGAAACAAGAACAGGAACATAGCAAATATAAATCAACACATTCCTTGAGTGAACTCTTTGCCACATTGAGACTAAAAAAATTGCATGCAATGGGGAGATGGAGAGAAGGGAGATCAATTTTATTAAAAAAAAAAAAAAAACAAAACAAAGACAATCTAGGTACAACTGTAACAAACAAGCAGCACTATATATGGCAAATTGGTATAAATTAAAAGTAAATTCCACTCTGACATCTACTATGCTTTAAAGTGCAATGAAGCCTGATTTATTTACCTACAGAATACAGAAAAGCTTACAGCCTCTCCCCATTCCAATCTATCCCTAAAAATAAAAAGCCAAACAAAAAACCCAATAAAATAAATCTCAAGGATATACATTATCCACAGTCCTACAGAGATGCCTACATCTACTCAGTAGCACCAAGAATCTGATATGGGTGTAATTAAAATCAATTAAAACTTGGGAGCAATTGTAACATCTGTTTGCTGCTTTTGTAGACCTCCTGCCCTTTTTTAGTGTCTTGGAGGAGAGGCAGCTCTCCCTGTGCTGAACGTGAAGGCGACAGCAACCTGCCCGTGCTACATCACTGGCCGAACTGTTTTGGCAGTAGGTTACGAACACGCGCGCACACATACACAGCACAGTGAGAGCAGCTGAGGGTTACACGAAGGGGATGGGATGGGAAGCCGAGGCTTCACGTGTGCGCATGGGTGTCTGTACGTATGTGCACACGTAGGGGGGTGTGTGTGGAGGGAGTGGGACTAATCTACACAGAGGTGAAGGGTTGTGCAAGTCCAACACACGCCACGAGCCTCTCTGCTGACAGGGTGATGGCAGGGGGAGGGAGGGAGGGAGAGAAAAGGAGTCGGCACAGTCCCCCTCTTGTGAGCCTCTGGTTGTGTTGCTTTCCAAAGTTGGGGTCTGTGTGCCACAGTTCATCTGTCTCCACATGCCACATGTCAGCAGGCCTCAGTAGCCAAAGGTCTCCTGGGACGCGTAGACCATGTAAAGGAAGCCATCTTCATCTTTTTCCTGCTCGTAGATCTCAGAGATGGGGGTAGACACACTCACCATGCTGTGCTGATTCACCAGCAGGAAGAAAGCCTGGGTGGGATTCAGCTGCAAGCGACGCCTGTAAGAGCAAAGGCAGGAGATCCTGGGTTATCTCCCCTGGAGTAAGCACTGTGATGTCAGGTCCTACCTCCCCCGGCAATGCTGTTCCCATGGGGCCAGGCCTGCACAGCCAGCATCTCCCACCCACAGGACATAGTGTCTATGATCCCAGCAAGCTGCTTGGGACACTCCAGGTCTCCTGAGTCAGACTCCACAGAGACCCTTTGTCCCAAGTGCTGCTGCAGAAGGGAAAGCAGAGAGGCCTCTTCCATCTGCACTGAAGGGTAAACGAAGGAGACCAGTGTCCCAGTCACCAGCTCATGCAGTATCCTTGTGAGGGAGAGATCACAGTCCTTCACCAGATACTAAGAAACTGCTCCCCCTTGACTCCCCCCAGACAGCCTGTAACACAGCGCAAGGAGGCTGTGGTTGTCCTGTCCCCATTTCCATGCTCAGCAGCTGCCTCTGCCTCATCCTCACCCCACGACTGTGTTCAGGGCCTGTGGGTGAGGACAGGTTCACAGCACGTCAGCAGGGGCCACCCCACTCACCGGATTATTTTGACCAATTCACTCATGTTGACATGATCTGGGACGAGGAACTTGGTCTTGTCCAGCACTGGCAGCTGTTTCTCCCCTTTATAGCGTTCGATGATGACCTGGGAGAAAGTCAGTGTTAGGGTTAACCACGGTTTACACTGCCCCAAGCACTGGCCTCAAGGTCAAACACAAATCAAACTAGCACCAGTCGAAAAGTTGAGGTAAGGCCTCACTTTGCATCACCCTCACAGGAAAACAAAAAAAGGACATGAGCAGTGACCACCAGGTTGGCTGCAGACAGCTCTTCAGGAGTCATCTGTCTGCCGGAGCCAGACGGTGGAGAGCATCCAAGAATGGTGAAGTAAAGCATCAGCTGCTCTGGCTGGCTGAGAAACAGTAAGCATTAGTGGACTGATTTAGCTACCTCCCCCAACACGAAGGAGATCCGGAAGAGGAGTGAAGTGTATTTTAATGCCACTTTCAGACTGACCAGAACCACAGGTTTTGCTGGCTTGAGCTAAGGACTGAACTCATGGTGCACAGCAAGAGACATTTTCCTTCCCTTTTGTGCCACAATTCCGTGCTGCTGTCGTTCAGCATCACCCTGCTTGCTCAGGAAGAGCTGCAGATATTCCCAAACAGGAAGTTTCTAGAAATCACAGCAAGCCACCCAAGGCATTCATTCAGAAAGGGGGAGTTTGGATTTCACCAGTCCTGCTCTTCATGTTAACACTCGTACACAGTGACCCCCAAAAAAAGATCAGAAATCCATGGCCAAAAATCCGTGTACCACCACAACTGTATGGTGACCTTCCAGGGCACGTCAGCACAGTTCCACCACAGGGACAGCACAACCTGTCACCCCCTGCAAGAGGTCTTGCTTGGGAAAGCTCTTACCACACCTACATTCTCCAATGACTAAACAATGATTTCCATTTAGTTTTCCTGCTATTATAGTTAATGAATTTCTCCCGTTAAGGAGTGTCTGCTGACAGCTACAATTGCTATTCTAAACCAGCTTGGAAATGTACCGTTTGTATTCAAAGAAATGAGGTGGTAGGCAGCTAAAATAAGTAATAATATTACTTATAAAGCTCAATATGTTCCCATTACAGTGACACTGTGACTCTCACATCAGTACCTAGTTGTTTTCTCCACAGAAAGACACTTCTGTACTGATCAGTCTATTATCCTCTCTGAGCAGAGACCGAACATGATTTTTCACTATAGGGCAAGGAGTTCCATAAATCATTTTCCCAGGTCTTTTCCAAAAATACATGGGAGACTGCAAATGCCTTTGGACAGTGTAGGGATGGAGCAGCATGCAGAGATCAGGATCTCCAGAAGATGGCTCTGTGGAGTCAAAAGGATCAAGGGAACCTCTGGGAACACTGATTTACCTCTCCCTTAATCGCTTGTTGACACACTATCACCTACGTAGCTCCTGCTGCCTGTCCACCCCAAAGCCACACCACACCCCCTGACTGAGACGCTGTGGTGTCACCAGTGAGCTGGGCATGTCTGATGAGTTCCCCGGACTGTAGGGCTTCTTGCCAGGCCCACCCAGACGGGCCAAGCTACACTGCAGGCAGTTCCTGGGTAACGGAGGCGTGCAAGGCACTTTGGTGAGAGCTCTACAGCTAAGTGCCCCCTGAAAAGCCCATACTGGGCAGAGATCACACAAGGAGAACCCAGGAGCCCCAGGGCTGTACAAGCAGCATATGAAGGCTCCCATGAATTCACCAATGTATTCGCACACTGGCCATGTCGCCTCTTGATACTGAGCAAAAGTGCCAGAGAAAAAGACTAGGGGAAGCCAGGTATTGTTCCTTCGTCTCCTTCTGCAAGATGGGGACATGACGAAAGAACAATTTTCTGCAACAGACTACATCATACATCAGGATGCCCCTTACCAATCTGCTAACATCCCTTTCTCCTGCCAGAAGGAAGGCAGAGGAAGGATAAAGACAAGCAGAACTGCTTGTCTTTATCCTACTGTATTTAATTTGAATCTTACTTGTACAGATGAGTATTTTTTCTATAAGGAACAGTCTCAAGGGGCTGGACACTCACAATAGCCAAATACACAGATGCTGCTCTGGCTACTGGGGAACACGGAGGCCACAGCAGGACCTTGAGTTTTTAACTAGTTTGCACCAAAGGAGCAGCTACACAACAACTGTAACTTTACATGCAGAGAGAGCCCTCAACACTTGGGCTATGCCTCATTTCTCACCTCTAGCAGGAACAGAGGTGGACAACTCTTAATTACAAGCCAATTCCATCCCACAAAGAAAAGCATCTCAGTCAGTCAAAGAATGGGCCAAGAAGGACATCCTGGCTGTTAAAGCAGCAGCTGCCTTGTGCCCTGAGCAGACAGAGGGCTTGTCATATAGAACAAGTCCAAGAGTGTTTGTTTCCAGAACACGAGCTGCTATTTGGGTAACCCAGCTATGGGAACAGGTGGCCAATGGACAAAACATTCTTGTCTAGATTTGGAGTGAAACGCATGATCACATGCTAATATTACATCCCTGTGGTCACAGCGCTTGTATACACAGCCATCTCTGCTTCTGTATCCTCTTTCTGTCTCAGGCCAGGGGGTTCCTCAGTGTGGGACACCTGCTCTTGCAGTGGGAACCCACCACAGAACTCACTGCAGAAATAACACGAGCTGGGCACAGGTACAAAGGTTTAGGGCAGAACCTGGGGTCCCAGTCCCATTGCAGAAGGGGCTTGGGCAGCATTTATAAACTCAACCCTTGTTCTGGGGCCAGTCTGAAGAGGCAGAAAGGAGTTTTGGTAGGGAATGGGGCCAGATCTGGCAGCCCAACAGAGGTATACTGCCACCACTCTATGCCCCCAGGTCCAACCAGCAGCAGAGCTGAGAACATACTGCCAGTAGGCACATGCACACATGTAACACATACATACCTATAGATGTAGGCAGCCACAGTGATCAACAGAGACCTGCAGAGCACTCACATGAACACAGACAGTACCAACAGCCTCATCCTGTTCCCCTCTGGCTGAGCAGGGTGGAGGTCTTTTAGTGGGAATATATACATTAACCCCCCTCAGTCCAAAATGTGTTCTGGTCTTGATCCTTTTTGAGTTGTGTCAGCCCTGGACACTGGGTCTGTAGCTCCCCGCACCAGCCCTCACAGGACCCCAGAGAAGGTTGTCCCTTCCTCCGAGTTTATAATTTGGGCTTCTGTCCATCACTGTGCCAGGGCATGGCAGTATTTGGGCTCCGTCACCTGCCGCTGCCTCTCTGTGTTCCTCTGTGGGTGTGCAGATGAGCTTTTTATCCCATAACCTAACAGAGACCCCTCTGCATGGCCCAAACACACCCTCAGCCTTCTCTATCAGCATGAGAGGTGGCTCTCCCCTAACCCATCCTCTGCAGTAGTACAGCCCGTGACTCACTAGGCCTCACTGAATTCAGCATTACAGTACTTGGGGAAATGGTGTTCTCCTCTGGCTGTCCAGCACAATCTCTTCCGCAGCCATTTCAGACTCTCCAAGGCTCACTGCTGCTGGCTTAAAAGCTTGCAACTGCTGCTCAACAGCCCTCACTTCAATGGCCTCCAGAAAGAGAGTAAAGCTCGGTCTGTTCTCTAACAGGGCAGAAGATGTTCTAAAGCATGTGCTGAGGCTGTTGACGGAACTCCAAGCGAGAAGGCAGGAAGTTCCCTGCTTGCTCTGACCGCCTGAGGAGGAGCCACCCTGCAGCTGCCTGCAAGGGGCGGCTGGAGGCTCCTTCCCAGCAGAGCTAAGCGTGAGCAGCACCTCACGGCCAGCACTGCTCTGCCCTTTCATACGAGCTCTGTTTTCCCGTGGTCAGCACTTTCTACCATGAAGTCCAGCCAGCTACGGGCAATGCAGAGACAGCAAAGGAGCCTTGGCATGAGGTGGATAGGGAATACTGGGGAGCCCCTAGATCCTGCCTATCTCCTTATTACATGTGCCAGTGAGGCATCCTGGGATGTGACTTCCCTTCAAACACAACCAGAGAACGTCACGCCTCAAGCAGAGTGCAGGTTATCTACTGCTTGGTCTCTGGTGGGCTTAGACAGACACACCACCAGTTCTCCCCACACAGTCCCCCACGTGTATGTGGCACAGCCCCTGCCTCAGCCTCCTCTGCAAGTAAGTACCCTCATGGAAACAGAAGAGAAATGCCTTTCCCTGGGCACAAAGCCAGGCCATGCACTCTGCAAACCCTCTGTCAGTGCAAACGGGGACTCAACCAAGGGCTCTGAGTGGAAGCTGGAGATGCAAGAGGGCAGCAGCTGCAGCGCAGCTTGCTGTGATTTCTGCCAGCAATAAGGGTGTGCCCTGGGCCACCTTCTTCCTTACTCCCCCTGGGCTGTGCGCTCAATCCCCTTTGCTCATTCCAAGTGGCTCTCCAGGGAAACCAGTCACTTGGCAAACATAGCTCCTGCCTTTCACAGAAAACTAAGACCTTCCTACAGCCAGTTTGCCTGAACTGCACTGCTCAGACCCACAGCTATCCCCCACACCATGCTCTGTTTTGTGGTACGAGGCTTTGCTCACAGCCCTGGCACTGAAAACTACATACAGGAACTTTGATATGTAGAAGAGACAGCATCAAACTTTATGCCAGGGTCTAACCGGGACCAGGCCTTTAGAGGTACCAATGACACAAACACAGCTGAAATCCCCAAGGCCTCCAACACCCTCTCTCGTTCTGATTCTTTCCATGGCTCCAGAAAAACTTGCAGCTAAACGTATTCTTCCCTGTCATGTCGTGTTAAAAGCAGCGGTCAAGAAGTGTGTAGATGATACGGCATACTAGCATTCAGTGTGCTGCAAGGGCCAAGTTCTGCTCTGCTGAGCTGACAACACACGGACACCACAGCGCTGGTGGAAGGGAATTCTTTTTGCTGAAAGATGCTGTGCTACAATCAAAAGAAGAGTCAGACAGGAATGGCTAGTATGTGCCAAGAGCAGATTGAGACATTAAGACCTGAAGGCTAAATACGGAGACTCTATGCAATTTTAAGACAAGGCTGATGTTCATCCAACACTGAGAGCAAGCTGAACTAGGAACACATCCCATTTTTTTTTTCATCATACATGCTATACTAACTTGAGCAAGCCCCAAGTATGTTATTTCTCCAAGTTCACTATCTTCTCAGGAAGAGAAACAAATACTCAGCTAGGATATCAAAAACACACTCACAGCCAAAGCGCAAAACAGCCTATTAGGTCTGACATGGGCAAGAAGAACTGGAGGCAATTCATGGAGTCTCACCTATGCATATCAACAACAGGTGCTGGGAAAGCACATAATGGGGTACCCGTTTGGCTGTGGTATGAAAGATCCTAACAGAGTGTCTCTGCTTTCAATACAGCAAAGATTTCACACATCTTTCTCTGAGCAGATGCAGAGAAATCCTTACCAGGTCAGGTAAAGTCAGGTAGCTACCGGAAAAAAAAACAATACAAAAGCAAAACAAAAAGCCATTTCAGAGTTTTCTCCTGTTGCACTAGCTTGGAAGCAGATTTGAGATCAAATCAGTTCCTTGTCTCTAGGGCAGGCATGAAGCTTAAGAGAAAGACTGCATTTTGTGCTGCTGAGGATGCAGTCTGCTATTAAGCAGCTGACACGCACAGGGCACTGGAGGTTTATGGAGAGCGACCTGTGTTGATTCTGGGGAGCAAAGTTTCGTGACTTCTGTGGCTGGTTGGTGAAGGCTATCCTGTAGCACAGAGGGGTCCAGAGAACAATGTCTCATGCAGAACAACAAGAATGATAACTTACCGGGATTTTGTTTGGATGCTGCTCTCGGATCTGCTGTACTTCTTTACAACGATCCGCTGGAAAAAAGTAGCAAGGAAAAAAGTTATACATCTGGCTGTGCTAGTTCAGAGAAAAACAAGGTAACCACCCTGCAAGCCACAAACTGACATTGCGAAAGAAATGCACATTCTGTTCATCAGGCATTTTCTGAACATTGTGCAGCAGGTCAGCCAGATGCCAGCTTCAGCAATCAACCCTTCATGGCTTCTTACCATCCCAATCATTCCCCAAGGCAGGGACTTGCCACCATGCCCAGTAAAACTGGGCAACACACACAGAAACCGAATTACTTTAATGAGAACATAAGGATTACAAAATTGCATTCCTAAATCTCCCTTAAGAAAATGCAGCTCACAATCACCAGTGCTGGGCAGCAGCACAGCTTTAGGGTCTCAGCTCCGGAAGTTCAGGCTTTGCAACTCCTGGCTGCTTCCCCGGGGGAGATGATTCTCCAACTGCGCCTGGGTTTTAGCCATTTCCTTCTGCCTGCTGCACACTTCTAAGCACTATCTGGCACACTGTCCCCGTCCGAAGGAGAGCTGCCTTGCCAAGGAGGACTCCTCCACTACTGTAGATCTACACAGTAGCTACAACAGCTATTGGCCTGACAGAAAGTGTTCCTAGACCTGTCATGGAAACAGGAACTAAGACTTAAGCAAGGAGATGACCCAGGTACTAAAAGATTTATTCTGCAGTTTTTCTCACACTTTCTAACCTGTTTTCCTCCAAAGTTCATGTTTACTGACAGACAACAGGCAGCACACTCCTCCTACACTATTCAAGCTTACAGAAGTTCAATGCCCCCCTGCTGCTTTACCAGAGGGACCTCCACTTTCCACAATTCAAAGCAGCAGGAAGAAGGGGAATAAGCTGTACCAGGACCAGCTATGGCTCTGTGTGTGCTCCTCCTGGGATACTACAGATGTGCGCACCTCCTTGCATTACCTCCTTCCTCTGGGAAGTGCTTCACAGCCTGTAACAGCCTATTTGAAGTGCCCAGGGGCAGCAGCCTCATGGACCATGGTGGGTAAGCTGGGTGGTGAAGGCCAAGGACAAAGGACACCCTAAAAATGCAAGATCACAGTGTCTGTCATGGGATCATCCTGCCACAGACACAGTCGCTGGCGCAGCACCTGCTTCAAGCCCAACTCCCCTTCACTGTGACACGCAGCTCCACATTCTGACGACGTACCAGGCTCATGTAGGGTGGGGTAAGTGCATATGTTTGAGTGTGTCTTCTCCCCACAAACACTGACCATTTCTCCTCTAAACACTCAATAAAACCTCACTGCTTACAAACTGAATTTGGCTAGATATTACTTTGGGAAGAGATGCCAGTTCCTTTAGAGACTTCCAGACTACAAAATCACCAGATCGCAGTAGCTTTTGAACACCGTTTCTGTCTCCTCTGAGAGGAAAATACCCCTCTGCTAGGAATTGCTAGACCTTTCCTCTGTAGGCCTCCATAGGCTAGCAAGATTATATGGAATTAATGGAAAATTTGGGCATATTTGGTGTTTCCTTTTCACCCTATCCAATGCTTCAGGGCATCCAGATGATACAGACGATTTTCCCCTGAGGTCCCAATCAGCAAGGAGTTACGCAGAAATCAGTACTGCACATGATGCAGGGACAGCAGCGCTTCTTCAGGAACGCTGAAGGACACAGTGACAAGAAGCAGCCAGCACACAAGCACCTGGCACACAGCACCCAACTGGAGCAGCCAGCCAGAAGTGCGTGCCCCCCCTCCTGCAGAGCTCCGCTCCCACGTGCTCACTGCGTGCAAGATGCAGCAGGTCAGAGCATCTGAAAGGCTGGAGATCAGAGCATGAGTGGACAACACTCACGTACTTTAGGCAGCTTGACTGCAGTCAACTCAGACTAGCCGGGTATTAACAGAGCCTGCAGAAAGCTGTGTGTCCTCATGCACTGCTAGTTTTTCCAGCTTCAGTATCCACCCTATCCTGTATCTCTCTCCCCAGTATCAGATGGCCATGTGGATGAACTTCCTAGACATCATGCATTTCCCTGTAGGATCACAGAACTGTTTGCACAGGAAGCCCCAACAATGCAGGTAATTATGAGAGGGGTCTGAGAAGCAATTCGCCAAAGGTAAATTTACAGCCTTTGCATGTAATCTACATTACTAGCCATGATAATCTCAGAGCATCCAACTAGTCTAGGCTGCATGCGCCAAAAGGCAGCCACATGCCTGATACCCCTTCCTGCTTCCCAGAAGCATTCCCAAATCCAGCATAAGGCTGGCAGCCATCACAACCTTCTCTTCCACAAGGAGGAAGAGGTGTCCTCTGCCCATCATACTGAAAAAGATGCCACACGGAGAATAAACAGTACATCATCTGCCCAGCTACACGTCCCACCCTTGGAACCACAGTCCCTTGTCCCTCGAGGGGTGCAGGCTGCAGGTGTCTCAGACAGACAGGCCAGACTGCTGCTGCAGCACGCTTCTTCCAGATCTTGCTGACTCCACGCTCGGCAGGAATTAAGGGCACGAACCAGCAGTGACGAAGCTCTCAACTAGCTGCAAGTCTGATGTACCATAGCAGCAGCTGCCCTGTCCCACTTCTTAACACCTGCCATGTGCCCAGGACCTGGTCCCTCTGGTCAGATGGGCCCAGGGCTTTTGCAGCCTTTCTAAACTCAGAGGACACTGTGGCAGGTGGCCGATTTGCAGGTTACATCAAGGTAATGACAGTAGGTGCTGCTTTGCTCCAGGAGCCACTGAATCCCTTCAGTAGGTACGTGTGATTGCAACTAACAGCACCTAAAGCGCTGCACTTCTTCCTCTGTCCAGGAGATGCCCGTTTCAGAAACTTCATTCAGGAAGGCCATTGGGAGCAACCCCACCTAAGCAGTGCAGGTGCCTGAAAACTCAGGCAGAAGTTTCCAAGACATGTGAAGCTCTGCTAAGGAGCACACTCAGTCCCATCCTAGCCTTGGAGATCCAACCAAGCCAGCTTGGGAATCAGGAGAAGCTACCCTGTATCAAAGCCTGCACAAGGGTAATTTCTGTGTGCACAACAGTCCAGGCACTAGAGATCTCCCATAAGGAATAGGTGACGGTCACCCACACCCTCCTCAGCCTGGAGTGGTTGATCCTAGAGGTTGATCCTGTATCTCATGAAAGCATCTTCAACATCACGCAGCAGGAGTGGCTGGCTATAAGTGCCACCTTGCATATAATGTATATATAGTCTAATCTAAATCACAGGATTAAAGAGAAAACCGTTAAAGGGCACTGCAGAGAGATGCCGATGGAGATGCCAGCCTAGCACATGTATGGCACAGCAGACAGGTACGCACCCTCCACCCCTTCACCAGCAATGTCTGCACGCTCACATTTCATGTGTGACAGGTCTGAATTTACAAACTTGCTCTCCTCTCTTGCAGCTCTCCCAAATGAGAGCTGTGCTAACCGAGGTTAAGACTTTCCCCTTATCTGCAGCACCTGGCTATAGTTAATCCTTAGCCTCTATGTAAAGCGAACCAGAACTGTTTACACAACCCAGTCCCTATCTACATGTCTTCCTCTGGACTCTCCTCGCTGCAAGGAGAAGCAAAACACCACACCTGCTTTCGGCAGCTCAGCGACTCCAAGCAAGAGGGGACTGAGGGGCTACAGCCAGCTGCTGTTTGGAAGGAGCTGAACAAATATTAATGAACTGCAGACAGAGGGATGAGCACTGTCTCTGCCCCCCGCTGTGGGCACTGCACATCTGCCCTGAGGGAAGCCAGGCTTCTCCCCAGTGATAGGATGCGAGAGCTCAAGATGGCAGCAACATAAAAACCACACACTTTTAATTGGTTATTCCTAGCAAAATTTCACTGTTAGGACCTACTGAAAGACAAGAGTATTTTTGTAGAATTGTGTATGCCAGGAAAATTGCCTATTTCTCCTCCAACTGCTGTTTCAACTGTTAAGTACCAACAGCAAAGCTTGCAAATTGTCCAACACCCCAGAATCTCAGCTTTTCTTGACTGAGGTCCTTCCCAAGCTGTTCTCCCAAAGATGTGGGCACAAACATATCCCATGGCAATGCAGAATGAGGCTTTTATGACAATAAAGGAGAACAGTAGAAAAAACTAAGCTAGACTTTCCAAGCATTAACCTTTTTTATCAGCAGTGCCCAGGAACCCACGGAGACAGGTCTCTACTGTGCTGGGTGATGTGTAGACACAGGACAAAAGGACAGTCCTGGATGCAAAACAGCTTAATCAGACAAAAGATACAGATGGTGGAACAGAAGAAAAACACACGTGGCAAGTTCTCCAACACTGCAGCTGCATAAGGGACAGCATTCTTCAGGAGACACTAGACAAACACTGGTGCTGCCCTGGGGCAGTGGATGGACTCTACAGCCAGCCCTGCTGCCTGTGACCAACAGGAATGCTGTTGAAGAGAACACCATTAAAGAAAACACCACCTGGAAACGTCATCAACATGCCACCAGGTCAACAGTTCCTGAGCTGTGAAGGAGCTGTGTGTGGAAAGCAAAGCAGAGAGCAGAAATTCAGCCATGAGCTACTGCCTCTCCCTCTGGTCCCATGTCTCAGGGCTCCGGGTGCAGCTGCCCATGGCACAAAGGGCATGTGCAGACACCCCTGCCATCCCAGCCCTGTGGCTTTTTCCCTGCCACCCACAAGGTACTCTGCGCCAGCCAGCGTGGGAGGTGTTCTGCCTCAGATCTGAAACAGATGCAAAAACGAACACGTTTCTTCAAGAAGCTGCTGTGGTCACATTCCCAGGGCAAGGGGTTGCTAGAACGTGGTCCTCTCTCCAGGAGACTTCCTGCAAGGAGAGGAAGAACTGGATGGTTTGAGGTCAGGATACATCTGGGATGAGCTGGCAAGCGCTGAAGACATAGGCAAGTTATGCAGGTCATTTGAGCTGAACATCAATAAACATTTTTGTAACATCACACCACCCTAAGGCCAGACACTGCTAACCACCAGGAAACATGCTCCCGTGTGTGTGCCATGGCTCACACAACAGCTGACCTGGCCTGTCCTTGCCCAGTGCTGGAGAGCTCGTTCTCCGGCCAGTGGCACTGCAGGAGGAGCAAGAGGAGACTAGGAAACTCCCACATCCAGGGAAGGAGGGCAGAGTCTGCAAGGACCGCCGTGCCCTGGGAAAGCAGTCCTCACGACTAAGAAAGGGTCATTGTCCCAGGCTACGTAGGACAGCAGTGCTGCAGAAACTTGACAGCGATTCTGATCGTTGGTTGTATTTTACTACTTCTGTCTGCAAAGCTGGGGTGTCCAGACAGGGCAAATGGCTCAGGACCAAAACTACACTGGTTTGAACTTGCTGTCTGATAGAAAAGTCTGCCTCTGCAACATGGTGTAGGTAGAGCCTGATGCTCCACTGACACAGGAAGGTATTACCAACATGAATGTGGGGCGACTGATGATCTGTCTGCATCACTATCCATTTTGTTGTTAGAGCTTCCTCACAAGATGTGTAATGTCTGGAAGGGTTTTGGAATGCCTAGCGCCTGGAGCCCTGTGACTGCAGACCCCAGCCGTCTTCTTCATTTGCATAAGTTGCCAATCCTCCTGGCTCCAGAGTAGAACTCGAAAATGGATTTTAAAAGACAAACAGGACCCACCTTCTTCTTCTTTAGCAGTTTCAGAATTTAACTGTATGATTTTGAGCCTGGCTCCAGGAATGAGTGTTTGTATCTGGCAAATCCATGACAAGGGCTCAGCGGGTGACCAAGCAGAGCCACACAACAACTGAGACATCTAAACCCAGGCCACTTGTTCCTGGTTGCACAGCACTGTCACCCCTGCCATGAGCCATGCAGGATGAGCACTGGACCTCTGCCATTCAAACAGCTTAGAACAGGGCTTCCAACTCACTACACCTCCCAGGCACGGGGGGCAAATGGGCAATACCTTCTGTGCCGTGTTTGGATGGGCTACGGAATATTTACATCAGAGTTCCAGATAAGGAACTGGGGTTTTTTTTGTTTAATGTTTAATCACAGTTTTACCAGCTTTGGAAAAAGCACAGCAAGTTCCCTCTGCAGGAGCCACCAGGAGCCCACCCTCTGCAAGGGCTTCCCTCCAGCTCGTGTTGGACCTTTCCCTCTGTCATAGAATCACAGAATGGTTTGGGTTGGAAGGGACCTTAAAGATCATCTAGTTCCAACCCCCCTGCCATGGGCAGGGACACCTTCCACTAGACCAGGTTGCTCCAAGCCTCATCCAGCCTGGCCTTGGACACTTCCAGGGATAGGGCATCCACAACATCTCTGGGCAACCTGTTCCAGTGCCTCCCCACCCTCTCTGGGAAGAACTTCTTCCTGATATCTAATCTAAACCTCCCTGATTTCAATTTGTACCCATTACCCCTTGTCCTGTCACTACAGGCCCTTGTAAAAAGTCCTCTCCCAGCACCCTTGTAGCCCCTTCAGATACTGGAAAGCTGCAATGAGGTCTCCTCGGAGCCTCCTCTTCTCCAGGCTGAACAAGCCCAATTCTTGCAGCCTTTACTCATAGGAGAGGTGCTCCAGCCCTCTGAGCATCTTCATTGTCTCCTCTGGACAGGAATGCACCCAAAATTCTCAGAACCACTCGGGATGCTTCACATTGCTCAAAGAAAGAACTGGCACTCCTGAGAGAGCTGTATTTATGGCAGAACAGCACACACACGCTTGCACAAAAAGACCGCGCAGCCTGGATCATTGCTATTTGTGCACAAACATGCCTGGACATGCATGGATTTGCAGGGCCTATTTGGGGAGACGTGCCAAACACAAGAGTCTGGAATTATCCTATCCCTTCATTTTCTCTCACAGCCTATTTCCAAACTGCCTTCTGAAGACAAAAGGCAACAAAGAACTGCACAACCACAGCGTCGGAGGTGGTCACACACTGCAGGTCGGCCGCAGAACATCACATGGGCAGGCTGACACACCAGGAGACCTCCAGAGTGACTCTCCTGACTGTGATCCCTGCTGGGCTGACCAAGGACAGCACACAGAAGCCAAGAGAGATGACTTGTCTGTGGCTCATGGCTACAGGGTGACAGAGGTAGCAACCACCAGTCTCACAGCTCCAAGATTCATCAGTCTCCACCCTTCTGGCTCAAGAGGATATCTGAAGCTCTCATAGTGAAGAAAATTTTATTATTTTATTATTCCTGGCTGCCAGTCAGAACCTTCTCTTATATAAAAGAATAATAATAAAAAAATTCAATATTTGTGGTCTACATGTCTAGCTGACACTTGGTTTAGATGCTTGTTCAGTTCTTCTTGTACCAATATTTTCTTCAGTGCTGATAATTAACCCCACAGCAAATCATGCCATAAAATGTCCCTGGTAATTAATACAATACAACTGGACACAGACAGCTAAGCATCAATGTGCACCAGCAGCCTCATTTCAAGGAATCACAGCTCTTAAAGCACAACTGCTAGAGCATGGGCACAGGGTGTGAGAAGCTGACTCCCTAACCAACCTCAGATCAAGACACTTTTCCAAGCCACCAACAAGCACAACCGTTACAACAAGCAGAGGAGGGTCTGCGAGACAGAATTCATCCACCGTTGGTCTCTCAGCTGGTACAAGCATGGCTGGTTTGCACTTGAGTTCCCAGAGAAGGCAGCACTTCTCCCCAGAGCCAAGAGGAGAGGGAATTCAGCCCCACACTCTCCCTTTACCTACTGCTGCCTTTCCTCTGGACAGAAATGGCTTCCCAGAACTAATGGCAGATCTCCCAGGGGACTGAAGGTGGGATGGGAATGCTCAGTCCAGAGAGGCTGAGGTCAAACCTGTCTGTCACCCAGCCAGGGGCTCCAGCTGACCACAGGACACACGTGTACGTGTCTCACGGCAAAGTGCCCCCATTTCGGCAGGAGGCTGGGGCACGAGGCCAACTTAGGTTGTTAGCCGACCGGTCTAGGTTTAAGGTCCGTGTCCGTAATCACGCTGGTTATGTACTGCGCTGAAAACAAAGCTGGAAGCTCGCTGGCAGCCTCGCAGCAGCAGAGCAGCCAGTTCAAAACCACCACTTCAAGAAGAGTGGGAGGTGCGAGCATTACCCAATCCTCCGAAGGACTGGTGCTCTTTATGGGAAGTGCAACGGTGTCGTCAGGCTGCTGCACACTCTCACTTCAGCCAGGACACCCTGTTCCTTCGACACAGAGCACAGCTTTGTTCTGGGAATTGTTTTGGACTCCTACAATGGATCTGACTACACAGCAGACAGCTGCCTCAGTGCCTACAGCCGGGTTCAGCTCGTGGATACTGTCAGATTTTACCCCCATGCACCCAGACCAAAGATGTTCTGCAGCAGAAGTGCCAAGGACCAGACCCCCATGCACCCCCACACATGCTCTGCAGCAGAAGTGCCAAGGACCAGACCAGGTGACAGAGCACCACCCTCTCACCACTAACGCCACATCAGATCACAGAAGTTGGCACTTGGTGCCCTGAACACACCTTGCCTCAAACCCCTGGCAATTCCCAGCCAGTCCCTTTTTCAAGTCCTCAACGATGGTGACTAGAAATCCAGAAATTTTATTCAGGATAAACCCAAGACAAAGCAGATGAACAAACAGAAGAAATTAATGGAAAAACTAATCTCAAAATTACAAGGGGAAAAACATGCACTGAGGAAAACAGTCTTCAGCAAGGGGTAGCAGATCAAGACCTAAGCAAGCCACTTGCATTGACACCGGAGCCTGGGTGTCTTTCGTAAACAGTCACATTCCCGACTGCCTTTTTGGAACCATTCCACTTCTCTAGAGTTCTGAAGTCTTAAAAATTAAGCCATTCTGAGTGTCACTGGCGATGCTTTCCATCAACCCTCTCCAACTGCATTGTAAACAATCGCTTCCTGCTCCTGTTGTGTAATGATTCAAAGACAAAAACAAGCTGTATTTACTTTCTCCAACCGAGCAATTCCAGCCCTGACCCAAAGCAACTGCGTGGGCTGCCAGGCCTCCTCCTCCTTCCCCTCCTCCTGGCTGAGCTCGGCAGCCCAGTCAGCTGAGAGAGCAAAAGGGCAGAGGAAAGTACACAGAAACAAGGAGCACTTGCAGTTGACGGCACCAGATTCCATCAGCCCCCTCTTTCCCTTTAATCCTGCTTTTTTTCAACTACTCTGAGCCTCAGATTTTGCTTTCCTTCTGGCTCATACGAAGTCTGATCAATCTGCAACGGCAAACCAGACTCCTCCTGACCACAATATGCTGATTCTCAGCAGTTTAACACTAGGTAGTTACTAAGGGTTTGATTTAGGACTCCTTTTAATAGGCAGCTTAGGAGAACACAGCAGGGTCCCAGGGCAAGGGTCCCAGGGCACCCAGACTTCCTTTCATTCTTGTTTGTGCAGGTTGGCTTGGCTCGGCTGCTGTGGCAGAAGACTGGGTAAGCATTCAAGGCCGGAAGGGTTGTGCCAACAAATTACCAAATATTTACAGTTTCCAAGAGAGCAGTGAGGGGTTGGATCAGCAGTTCAGGAGGAAAAAGCTCCAATTTTAAAACTCACATAGGAAACACCCTCACCTGCGTTTGGACAGTATCTGACACGAAATGTTCAGCACAAATACACCGCCTCACTCGGGCAGTAGAGCTTGACCGACACCCTCCTCGGGATGCGACCTGCCAGAAACACGCGCCTTGCCCAGTGCCAGCTGGCAAAGGTCAAGAGAAACAGCGGCTGATGTTCCATCTGATCTCACGATCGGGTCTGGCAATCAAATCTGGTACCTTCTCTGGTAACCTACTTGTCGTTTCAGTTTTCCCACCACGTACATTTAATAACAGAACGGGTGTGATGTAAGCGTGAACTCTGCTGGGTCTAAAGAACAACCAGGGAGGGTGTATCACACTCTTGGAACAACTACCCTAATGCCACCAAGGCGAGGAGCACTGAAGGTAATTGTTGGAGACGTCATTGTGCTCTGAGGGTGTAAAGGCTGCACCCAGGGCAAGAGCGAAACACGACTCTTTAGCGCTTGACCACTACC
>NW_010236530.1:0-2736 GCF_000690775.1 Eurypyga helias
GCTCTTGAACTGACTGGTGTCAATGCTAATGGGACAACTGAGAAGGAAAAAAAACCCAAACAGCTTTAGATCTCAGTTTAAGTGGAGACCTGTGAGTTTTTTGGGGTTTGAAGACAGCTAGGAGAAATAGACCTGTACTAGGAAGCTTGGTCCAAAGAACAAGATCTATGACAGTGGAGGGCTTCATGTTGAGATCAAGGGTGAATAGCTTTCCAGTATCTCCTGAATAAACATCACTGAGTAGTCAGTTCCAGGCATAAACAGAAAGAAAATGAATGTTTGATTTCCACACCCCCAGCCCACCCCTCTTTTTTGTGTGTGTATGCATTGTCAGAGTGGACCTGCCACAACAGCTGGGTATCAAATGATCTTTGCCATAACACAAAGTCTCAGAAAGAAAGCATAGGTCAACTCCACATTCCCAACCCCCATCTCAGAACATTACAACAGACTTGTCCTTCAGCTGTAGCCTTCTCAGTAGACAGTTTTTCTAGACTGGCTAATAAAAGAAGCGGTGAAGGAGAAGCAGTCTAGAAACCGAGATGATCTCCGTGAGGAACAGCTGTCAATCTGTGTCAGCAGCAAAACCCATAGTCTTTTCCATAATGTACGAAAGGCATTTTGATGGCTTTATGGGCACCAGGATTATGGTCTCCATCTGCAGGTTGCTTGTCAGAGACATGCAGTTTCCCAAAGCAGAAGCAACTGCTTCTATCTCTGGTAGGAATACTCCTGATGTGGGCAAAGAGCTTAAAGCCCTTCAGCCAGGATGAAATCATCTGCTGTAGGAGATAGAAGGAAGGAGAAATGAGCTACTTCAATGAAGAATATGATAAGAAAAGGCTTTTAAGGTGGATTGGTGTCACACATCCTAGCCCAAATGTAAGCATCCAGGAACAGCAACCACACACAGAAGAAATATGATCTAATAGCAGAATATGAACCTCAAAGAACAAGCCCAAAGGGATGGCAAATAGGATAAGAACATCTGGAACTGAGAACTGAAGGATGCACAGTACACACTACCCTATTTATCCACATATTCTTATTCCCTTGCGTTTGATACATGTGCTCTATAGATAGCAAAAAGACTAATGTCTGAAGCCGGTGTTATGAGTGTATTCAAAACCACCCACCATGTGAATGTGCATGTTAACTACCAGTCAAAGAACAAGGAAGTGGGATATGGAAAAGTAAATACAAAGTGGCACAAGCAGTGCCTTCTGTTTTGTCATATGTAGAATGTTAACTTTTACCAAAGTCTCTATCAGCTGATAAGTGCGTAGATTTTACTTGCTAGAAATTTTTAAAATAACTTTTCTCCCTGTAAGCTCAAACTTTTAACATTTCAGGCCAGTCAAGTAAATGACCATGACGTAAGCAAAATTAGATTAGACATAATGTTTTAAGATGGTCACTGGTTAAGAACACAAACCTGTGACAGATCATGTTATAGGAAGATGGAAAAGGACCAGGGGGTGTTGGTCAACAGTGTTAGGCAGTGTTAGGTTGAGGGTTGGACTTGATGATCTTAAAGGTCTTTTCCAACCTAAAAGATTCTTTAAGACTAAGATGACTGACTGCATCTGCTGGGAATGCTAGATCTTAAGGTACACATGAAGTAAAATTGACATTTTGTAAGCATAGGTACACCTATGCAAGTCCGATCAGCTTGACTATACTTTCTACTTCACAGATGGCTTCTCCCTCAAATCCCTAACTCATATAAAATGACACTATCTACAGAAGAGGAACATAATTTAACTCCAATAGTTACAAACACACTCCCTCAAATTTTTTCCCGTTACTCAATTAAATACTTCCGTGATGTTACACAATTTACTAATTTTAGAGCCATATCTTTGGAAGCATACCATGATGCATATCTATCATTTTAGTGACAGTTTATTTTTTTTTTTTTAGAATACTTATGTTGAATGGGACCTGCAATGATCATGTAGTCCAAATGTAATGATACTGGGTGACTAAAGTTGTGAGGAAGTTTGGAATACATGTATTTCTTGGTGTGTTTTTTTTTTTTTTGCTTCGATCATCTAGTCCAGATATAATGACACTGGGTGACTAAAGTTGTGAGAAAGTTTGGAATAGATGTATTTCAATATTTTTTAAAGTAAGTTTTTGCTTTCAGTGCTGTAGCTGTAGTTGTTTGTGTGTGTGGACAAACATATCTACAGATAAAAAATTGATGGTGCAGATATTGATGGTTGCATTTGAACTCCTCATTCAGGCAAAAGCTATATTATCCTCCAAGGTAAGCATATAAAGAAAAGTGGTATCTAGTATTGCCAAGAGCAAGGACAAGATGATCAGCTTAAGTCTTCAACACTATTTTTTCCCTAGCAAAGCTGGTTGAAATTCTAATTACTAAACCCAACAAAACTTGAAATCAGTACTTAAAAAGATATTTTGAAAACCTGAATTAAATTTATCCTCCAGAAGACTAATATTGTATATGGTTCTGTGTTTTAATCTCACGTGCCCAAGTGTGATATTTTTGCTTTTCTCTAATAAAAAATTCTCAGTGATGCCATTGGTTTAGAAGCTTAGTTAGCTGCTTCAGCAAAAAAAGGCATCATTTAAAAAAACTAGGATCCAAGTTTTGTTAATGCATCAGTTCAAAACTACTGATGAGAAATCCCTGCATATCCCATTGAGTTTACAGCATAAAGCCCGTACTCTAGAACATCTGTTGTAACTTCTCTTTTTTTTTTTTTT
>NW_010236530.1:2952-3180 GCF_000690775.1 Eurypyga helias
GGGTACTGTAGACTGAGGCAAAGGCAGCATTCAGTCCCTCAGGCTTTTCCTCGTCCTTTGTTACTATGTTTCCCTCTACATGCAATAAGGGATGGAGATTCCCTTTGACTCTCCTTTTGTTGCTAATGTATTTGTAGGAACATTGTTTGTTGTTTTTCACAACAGTGGTCAGATTAAGTTCCAGTTGGGCTTCAGTCTTTCTAAAGGCATATTGCTTCTCATTTTCTG
>NW_010236531.1:0-67551 GCF_000690775.1 Eurypyga helias
CCCAAAAAAAACCTTGTTCAAACTGCATTGAGGTAAATGCTTCCAGCTGGAAGATAGGTGTGATGGACACTTTAACCATGTGGTCACTAAGTATCCCATAACACTTTTCACAGGATTAAAAGTGTTATTCCCTAGATACCTTGGGTAATTACCTACTATCTTCCTAACTCCCCTTGCAATCTCAGTTGGATGCAGTATCCTCTGCTCAGCAAATGCTTCTACGCGCTCCTGAGCAGCTGCCACTTCGCATTTCAGTGGTGGATGGAATGACCTATATAACCAGCTGAAATATTGTTACCAACCTCAGAATCTCCACAAAGCAAAAAATATGTAATTCTTTATACAATTTGTGTGTGTGTGTATTTCACGAACAGAAGAGCACTAAATGTCAGTAACAGGGAGATTTGACAGGTATTCTGTGCTTTACAGTATATCATATATTTACCTAGATGTTAAAAGAAGCCTAAATAGGCATTAAGAAAGTCACTATTAAAATTAATTCACTGGAAATTTAAATAACATTTACTTAACATTTAAATTAAGTATCAATGTTTACATTTGTTAAATACAAATTTTCAGAACTTGAAAAGTTTGAACATAATTTTTAAATTCCAGCAGCCTAAAAATAACTGAGTTGTTCTTTAACTACTGAAAATAAATATTTTTTTTTCATGCCTGCATTTTTCCTTCTGTCTGTCACTTTAACACCAGATTGATGTTTCCGTAGGCCAAAGCCTTAGCTAACATGCTACATCTAAGCAGCAGGTGTAATTGTTTCAAAGTCAAAGGTATTTTTTTTCATGTATCTAATAATTCCAAATTATAAAAGGAACATAATGTTAATAGGCATTACTACAGCATAATGCCTAAATGACTAGACAAAAATACTAAAAATTAACTGCATTTATAGATAAAGTTAGTTAAAAAGTGAATTACTGTTTACATCCTGAGAGATCCAGGATGGCACCCATCCTCCCTCCATACACACACAGAGAGTTTGGCATTGCTTTCCAGAAAACATTCAAAACAGTAGAATATCTGCTTTCTGCTTTTGAATAAAGGGTAGCTATTACAATATACTGTAGTAACAGTCTCTACATAGAAAACATATTACACAACAAATTTCAGATACATTTCTGTTTTAATTAAGAAGCAAGCAAAAAATTTTTTTTTTTAATTTACAAGGCATATTGTAGTTTATACGTTAAAAATCTTTTGCATGTTGCCTATCAAAATACACTATTGCTTTCTTCCGGAAAGAGCTAAAAGTGGCAAAGGGCATGAAGTCAAAGTCCTGAAAAAACCCAAAAAATCACGTTTGGCTATTTTTCTCTTTTCTCTCCTCCTACTTACTGCCATGAGAGCAACTTTTCTGATTTTCATCCAAGAAACAGTCAGGTATTTTTCAAATGGCAGCTGATGTTCTTAATAATGTAGAGTACAGCATTTTGGGGTTGGGTTTTTTTTAAGTATTATGTGATGCAATGGCATTACAGTATGCTAACATTTAGAAAATTGGTTAGGTAGTCGGCAAATGGAAACCTTGATCTTCTAAAAGCCTAATAAAGGCACCACCTATCTTTGAAATTGCTACTGTGAATGGTTTTTCATTATATATGCAGTAATGGTGAATGTAATGCTTCTACTTGTACAGCACATTTTAGTCCCAACATCTGAATATACTATACAACAATAGATAAGTAATCTGTATTCTCTTTTTAAATATAGACTAATTGTTGCATGGAGAGATTAAACATTTCATCCACACTCACACTATATGTCTTATTCTCCATCACAGAATGGCTCAGTGGAGGTCGTAGAACAGGACACAATATTTCGTGTACCACGAAGGTTCATTTTCTACATAAGTTGCTATTATCTACCTGTCAAATAGAGATGCCTCTAGTGGAGGGTGTCACAGAATCATAGACTGGTTTGGGTTGGAAGGGACCTTAAAGATCATCTAGTTCCACCCCCCCTGCCATGGGCAGGGACACCTTCTACTAGACCAGGTTGCTCCAAGCCTCATCCAGCCTGGCCTTGAACACTTCCAGGGATGGGGCATCCACAGCTTCTCTGGGCAACCTGTTCCAGTGTCTCATCACCCTCTCTGGGAAGAATTTCTTCCTGATATCTAATCTAAACTTCCCCACTTTCAATTTAAACCCATTACCCCTCATCCTGTCACTACAGGCCCTTGGAAAAAGTCCCCCCCAGCTTCCTTGTAGCCCCTTCAGGTAGTGGAAGGTGCTATAAGGTCTCCCCGGAGCCTTCTCTTCTCCAGGCTGAACAAGCCCAACTCTCTCAGCCTGTCCCCACAGCAGAGGTGCTCCAGCCCTCTGAGCATCTTCGTGGCCTCCTCTGGACTCGCTCCTATTGGTCTATATCCTTCTGATGTTGAGGCCCCAGAGCTGGACACAGTACTCCAAGTGGTGTCCCTGCAGGGGGATTAGAACCAGATGATCTTTAAGGCCCCTTCTAACCCAAACTATTCTATGATTCTATAAAAATAAGAGACACAAACTATACCCAAACAATATTCACTGGTTTCAACATAGGTATATATGAGATTTTAGGGCTGGGCTTTTTTGTTGTTATTGCTGCTGTGACACAGACCCCTACATCATCACTGACACAACACTAATCATATGAATTTAGGTTGATCACCTACAGCAATGACACACTCTACAGCAGGAAGCACAGTAGCTTTAAGAAGAAAGAAAAGTAGCAGAATATGCACTGAACTTGAATACTAGGAAAAAGGTTTTCTCATTCCAAACAACCTCAGGGAAGACAATTTTCTGTCACAAGGAGTTTTATCAATAGTGAATGTAACAAAGTTATAGACAGCACAGATGGCTTTTCCAATCAGTGATGGTACAAATCCACCTTTGTTAGTGACCGGCTGCAAAAACTGAGGTGGTTTATCTAATTTCTTTTGTCAGGCCGTTTATTGCTCTGTACTAGAAAAAGTTCAAGATGAACAATTCCTTAACATTTTGAGAGTGCAAACTAACATACTTCACTAATTTTTAAATTTCAGAACAGAAGCATTCTCAAAGCTTAACAGCCTCAGATTAAATTATTTTGGTTATGATTTTGCAAAATGGCTTTGTCTAGTCAGCATCAGTATTCAGTTTTGTATTTGCTTATTTCTTGTAGGCAATCACTCATTAGCAGTCGATACAGAAGGCTGGACATAATGATGCTGCTTAATCTCACAGGTTTTATTGCCAACAGTTGAATGTTTACCAGCTTGCTGTAGCTGGGTCTTAAGATAGCAGACTTTACAGTTTCATTACTTAAATCCAGAGCTGATTTTCAGGCATAATTTTGAGAAAAAGTCTGCAGGAGAGTTCCAGGTACTTCCTCTTCTCCTGCCCTATAACGACTATTTTTTTCATCCACAACCACGAGTAAATAACCTTAAAACAGCTACTGAAGAAGACCCTAAAAAGACAACTAACCAACCAACAAGCCACCATCTATATAAATGCCACAGGACTCACTGATCAGGCTCAGAAATTTATTTGAGATTGAACTAGATAATCTAATCTATTCTTCCAGTTTGTCCAAACATTGGTCTGTGTCCAGTTCTTTAACCAAGAAGGTTTTCAGGTGATACAGGAAGCCAAAGATTTAAAGAAGGATATAGCTGTAAAGCAATTTATCCTGTCAATTCATACGGTTTTCATCTTGACTTGAAAGGGCATGATTTAAGAGAAGACAATTAGCAGTCCAGTATGTGGAAAGCAGCACATGATATAATGGACATGCATATATAGTTCCAAGTATAAAACAGATTTTGAAACTGGAAGGTAGATAGATTCCTCAAATCATTATGAAAAATCTGTAATACCCTTCATTATATGAATTAATATAATCATTTGAAAAATCCTGTTCTTTGCAAATAGTAAGAAAAATATTGATGACTATTACCTGAACCACAGATCTGCAAAGGTTGGAAGAGACCTCAAAAGATCATCTGGTCCAACCTTGTGTGGAAAAGAGAGCCTAGATGAGAGCCCAATCTCATCCTGAAAACCTCCATTGATGGGTACTCTACCATCTCCCTTGGGAGGTTGTTCAGATGAATGATTGTTCCTACTGTAAAAATTTCTTTCTTATGTCTAGATAAAATCTGTCCTGGTGCAACTCGTACCCATTGCCCCTTATCTTGTCCATGTGAGTGCTTGTGAAGGGGGAGCCTCTGTCCTCTTTGTAGTTACCCTTGAAGTATTTTGCTTTTGCTCCTCAGTGCCCTGGTCCAACAAACTACATGTAATTTATTTTCATTTTGTACCAAATGCACCTACATGGAACAAAATGTGACATCAAAGACCTTGAATAACTCAGTATTTTAATTTATTATTTCTTTTTAATTTTCAAAATCAGTTACAATAATTTCTTTTTTTCAACTATATCTACACTTTAGTCAGCTAATCTCACCTCTTTTTTTTTTAGCTTCAAACTGGAATATACACAGTTCTATAAATGAGGACTTAGCATTGCCTAAAATCATGACAGACTTTTCAACAATTGTGCTATATTTGCAGTTTGGTCACCCATAAGAGACTGGTTCAATGACACCTGTTTCCTGAACAACTGTCTCTAATTGATGTGCTTTTGGTTTTTATTAGCTATGGGTTTTTTATGTTTTTATTAGCTATGAACTGGTCCAGTTCTCTTCAAAAGTCCCCACTGGCTTATTTCTCGTTCTTTCTGTAATGTCATTAATCAACATACTAATGAGGATAAATCTGAAAAATCATGCTTGTAAAATTTCATTACTAAGTCTTATCTGGAGAACTCTTCTTTTAATATAAACCCTCTGCAGTCTCTTGCTTAGCCACTTCTTTATCTCCTTTATAGCTCTTCTCTCTATTTCTATCAGCTATACCTAAGTCACTCTACTGTAGCAATTAAGTAAATTATCAATTTAAATCTAGGTAAATTAGAAACCCTACATCATATTTGTCTCAGATGTTATTTTTGTTACTATAAAAGCATACTTCAATAATTAGATGTCATTTACCTTTAATATAATATTGCATATTTTAACATACTTTCTATTGGTTTCCCTGTGCTCATTTGCTCTCCTTTAGAATCTGTTAAAAGATGTTTGAAAATTGAGCACCTAAATCAATGTATTTCTTTTCAGATTCCTGATGAGGTGACCAATGTCTTCATATGATAACCATATACTTCAAATAAAATTAAGAGTATTCTGAATTTTCAAATGAAGATTGCTCAAATATTGCAAATATTTTATTTTGACCTGTTCCTAATCACTGTTCTATAACAGACTGGCTGGTAGAAACAACAAAATAATTTAATCTGTTTTTTCCTATCTCTACTTTTTTAATATTCTATTATATTTGCCAAGTTCTTTGCAAGACTCTTCTAAACAGTAGTCACCTGTGACTATAAAAAAAGGTTTTGCTCCCATGATATGTCAAATACTACTCAAACTTAATGAAGCAGCAGGAAAAGAACTAATATGTTTCTAATGACCTTAGTCTGAAAAATTGAAAACATTTTAAAAATTCTAATGTCATTATGTTTTGGTTGGGGGTTTTTTCAGTTTATTTTTTTTTAATTAGTAATTAGGAAAATACATCCAATTAGTATATTTCAGTTTTTCACAATTTTCAAAATTGATAGCATTGTGAAAATAAGCTTCTTGTTAAAAGCATACTTGCTTCAGTAATACTAACTGTACAAAATTACCCATTTATTTTGTTTAATTATATAAAATTGCATTAATAATGATAGTTGTGAAAACAATTTCATTACTTTGGAGCAGGAGGAAAAGCACAAAATAGGGGATACAAAACTTAATTTGGAGGTTTTTAAACAGCTCATAAATTATTTGGCCAATTGACCATGAGATGATATGACCAGTTCAGACATGAATTGAAACTTGTTTTCAAGTTCTTCAGCTGACTGTAATTATTACAGCAGTAATATGTCATTTGCAACTTAAATTTTTCCAGAGTTACAGAGGCTGAGCTAAAGGGTTGCAGAAGTGCTTCCAGAATGAGAAAAATATTTTGGTATATTGTTGCCTTTGTGTAAGACCTTATACTTACATAGTGATCAAAGTAAATTGAATGTTAAGTAATAAAGCATAATTACATATCCAGAGAGCTAATAATGAAGAGTAAAGTAAAACAAACTGTAACCCAATCACAAAGGCAAAGCATGCAAATGAAACAATCAGGTTAAATATACTGAACTGGCAGTGTTAACAAAGATTTATGGAGAAAGAACATCATTTAGCATAGCAGGAAAAAAAAAATCTATTAGCAAATATAATCTCCCTGATGCACTTCCTTTTTGGTACATGTTAATTCTTCTATTAACAAATCTCCAATGATTTTGCATTGAATATTCAAGGGAACTGAATCAATATTAGGGAATCATATTATTCCCTGCCAGAAAGAAAAGAATTCATTACAGCTATTGAGAATTTATTTAAGCATATGAAATAAAAAAAATGCCAAATAACTGTATGAAGCGCTACAGGATCCAAGTGCTCAAGAACTATGGAGTTCTCATGGTAACCACCACCCCTAAATCTAGGACATATCATTTGTAATCTGGAAGAAGTCTGCCTCATTACTTCCGTCAGTCTTGATTTAGATTTTTGTTTGTGTCTTTCAAATATTATGTTACATAGTACAGCCATGATTTATGTATGTAATAAATCCAAGAGACCATTATATTGTATATTAGATTCTAATGAACAACAATCTTAGTTAGCTGTTACATGTGGGGAAGTACTGTGCTCCATCTCTAGTCTGGAAAGCTTTAAAAGACCCTCAACTAATATAAAATGACATCCTTACCTCTTAAAATGGGTACAACTGAAGTCCTTTGTCAGAAGAAGCACGAGTGACTGACTGTCTTTGCACACAGATGAGCATATATTTACTTTTAAATTAAATTTACTTTTGTATTTAACACAAATGTAAGAATTCAATATGGGTCCATAGACTATCCATATTTTAGAAAATCAGGCAGAAAATTCTTTATTTTTTTGCATGTTTTATGACTAGATTTTGACTCGCTGCCATTAAAACATACCTAACCAACAGCACCTAAAGTGAAACAGAGGTAATGTGATATTTAATTGGCAAAAATGACTGGACAACATTTAGATTCTATGGTGATGTGTAGAATTATTCATATACAGTGCAATGTATTTCTCATCATTGATGGTTTCTAGCCAAAATAAGCATGAATTACATTCTGAAAACTTTTATCATACCACTATTTCTCTACTAACAAGTGATACACAGTGTCTACTGCTTCAAAAATGCTCTTCAGTATGAGTGAGGGAAGGGGTCTGCCCTGTAAGGTGTTACCATTTGAAGTCCAAGCTAATAACCACAACCGACTTACAAAATATGATTTCCTAATATCATTTATGTCACAGTTACTTAGGGAATATAATTTTAACTAGAATTCAAATGCTTCAATCTGGAACACAAACTGGCTTATAGTTGGCACAAATCTGTAAGCATTTAATCTTCCTGAGGGACCAGAAATTCTATTAGCTTTTCACATTGTGTCCAATGCTGCCAGACTGCAGTTACTACTAAAGACTCAGCTTAGGACCTAAGCTCCTTGAAACCCAAGGGCGATACGGGGCACCAGTGCTTTGCCATTCCCCAGACAGGCTTTGCCCACTCCTCAGTGTTTCCAGTGTATTTCCACTCCACCCACTTCCTATTCACACCTAAACAACAAGAGCCCTAACTTCAGCACTTAATGACTAGGGAAAGGAGCAGGGAAGTAAAGAGTACAAATAATAGTTTTTAAAGTTCTAATAAAGCTAAATATGTCCATCTGCTCATTTAGTTATTACAAAAAATGTTCCCTCTACAACTTTGTTCAGAAAAGTAGTTAAACACTCAAGATGCCTCTCTGAAATCTGTGGTGTTATTCACACTTTAAAGCTAAGTGCTTTATTGGACATGTGTCTTCAAACAGATAATAAATTTACTTTTCCTGTTCCCACCCAGCAGCTCAGGAACTTTCCTTTCAGAATAGCTAACAAAATTTTTTTTAGAAAGCTTTTTTACTACAACAACAAAAAATTATTTTGACTTAGGGTACAAAATCTCTGCCTCCAGTGAAAAGGCTAAGCATTTCATCAGAAAATTGAAAACAAAACCCTAAATACTGCTGTCTTCTGCTTTTAGGTGCCTGTTTTGTGTACAATAAAACAAAGAAAAATAAAGTTTGTTTGGGGTTTTTTTTTACATTCAGCTAAAATTTACATTTCATGGGAAGGAGGGAAGAAAACTCTCTGACAAAGACCCACTTCAATCAATTGGACATTGTCGATAGTGCTTTTGTACTTCGAGAAAGAGAGCTGTCTTAGATTGAGCTAGGTTTATTATGAGCACAGTCATGGCTCCTGTAAGAGTCATTGCATCGCTACGTGGTGCATGTGTTTGGAAATCCACATGTGTTTTCTGCTTTTCTTCCTTTTTAGGAGAGAGGAAGCTTCTGTGCTGTGACAGCTCAACTACTTCAGGGATCCTGAAGTCATACACAGAGAAACAGTGTACATGGCAGTGTAAGGACCAACCTGCCCCTACAGCAATTGAGTTGCTAAAACTGGAGCAGTAGTGTGGAATCACAGAGGTAGAGGATCAGCAAACAACACAATATTCTGAGAGTCATGTCATTTTTCACACCTCTAGTATAGTGTATACATGATTTTCATTCACCTGTGGCAGACCTTATTTGTCAACCTGTGTTTATGGGCTCACAGGGCTTTTAAAAATACTTGTCACGTGAACATGTGCACTATTAGAACTTTCATTAAAAGCATATTTAAGACATGCCAAATTGGGTCCTTGATCACCAAAATTCAGTGGATCATTGCCTATTTAGCTGGGTAGTCAGCTAATCAAATGCAATGAAAAGTGACACAGCAATGCCTAGTTAGTGAAGTGCATGTGTTTTTAGGATGAATAAAGATCTTACAATACCAACTACTGTCAGATTAGCCAGTGAAGAGAAATAAAGAAATTCAGCTCTCCGTACTGCTGTGGAGTTTCGTTTGCAAACATATGTGTTTTAATAACTCGAGTTCTCTGTATTTCTTAGATGTAACAGAACTGTAGTGAGTTAGTGATCTTCAAGGTGTCATTCATGGAAATATTAAGTATTTCTTGAAATAGAGATGAATCTCCTAGCTAGTATATTCTCTGCAGTGTACTGTAGTAGTACTACTACCATTCTGTAGTACAGCGAGCCATAGTATGTAGTTTACCTACTGCCTTTATGCAAGATAATAAAATATTAATCACAAAACAGAAATATCTTCCAAGCCAGAAACCATAAAATCGTAAATAAAACTCCATATATTTCATTCTCACAGCTATTATGGAACTAGTCTGCAACTGACAGTAGTCTTCTATCATTGGGTCCACATTAAAAATCTCCCTGGACTAACCTTTCCAACATTAAAGCTCCTTTGACCTAGTATTGAAACAATGCTGTGGGAACAAACCCTAGTAGTGTGCGCTTTCCAGACTCATAGTTATGGAAACATAATTCAGGTACAATTTCATGTATGATCTTGTAAGCAACTATAACTGTAGGAAAGATTTCAAGCCACTTGACTTCAAGGCAAATCAAAGCAGAGAGGAATAATTTCCTGCCTCTCTGACAGGGACACAAACTCTGAGCAGAGTACAGGCACATTCTGCTTGGAAACTGCAGCAGCTGCAGCAAACATATGGAGCTGCCATGGAAGAAAAGCTGTTCGGTTTGTGGAGTGAGACCCTAATCAAAGTGATTGATGCTGGATATGATGCAGAAATGCAGCAGATACTGCTTTTGAAGGAAGATACTCAAGAGATAAATACAAAATGCTCTAATAAATGGGACAGGCTGAAACACCTGTAATACCTCTAGGATAGATGTTAAAATCACTTAGAATTGTATTAGTAATGAATCATTTTCCCTACCACAAAATATAGAAGATATAAAATAAAAACAAATCACTGGTCCAATACCAACCAGTACAGCTGGATTACAGTCATTCTACCTTCATGCTGTGCATATCTGATTTTTTACACTATTATTTTATCATTTTGGAGTAGTTGGAATTGTTAGGTTACTTACATACTAGAAAAAGGTGTGATATGGTAATTTATTTTTAATAGGATACAAAAGCAGGGTATAGTCAGTGAATCTCATATTAGAGGCCAGATTCTGGTAAATTTGCTTGCTCTGAATAATACCATCAAAGACTGACTATATTAAAGTCATTGGAGTTTTGCATTGCTCTTGAGGGAAACATCCTTTTCTTTTTGAGTAATTAGAGCAGGATTCTGAAGACAGAAGGCAAGATGTCCTCTTAATAAATGAAGTATACACAGGTATGATCAGTCAAGATACTTCTTGAGCTTGTTAAATAGGGTAGGATGAACAATAGTGGATGCAGTTTCAGAAGTTTATTAGCATCATGGTTTAGCCCCAGCCAGCAGACCAGCATTCCCCCTCCCCTAATGAGATGGGGAGGACAATTGGAGGAAAAGGCAAGAAAATTCATGGGTTGAGATAAGAACAATTTAATAATCAGAAAGAAATTAGATAAAATATTGATACTA
This sequence comes from Eurypyga helias, assembly GCF_000690775.1. Lineage (NCBI taxonomy): Eukaryota > Metazoa > Chordata > Aves > Eurypygiformes > Eurypygidae > Eurypyga > Eurypyga helias. Next base: position 10,638 of record NW_010236531.1, read on the forward strand.
ATATTACTAATGATACCAACTATGCTACCAATACTAATAATACTAATATTACTATCAATATTACATAATGAAAATAATACTGCCACTACTACTACTAATACGTAATGAAAATAATGGAAAAGAAAACAAATTATACAATTACTCACCACCCACTGACCGACGCCCAGCCAGTCCTTGAGTAGCGAGAGCCAGAGCCCAAGAACCAGAACCAGAGTCAGATCCAGAGTGAGAAAGCCCTAACGACAGAGCAAGAGACCCCTGTCCAACTCTCCCATGTTGCTTTATGGAATGAAATATCACTTTGCTCAATTTTGGTCAGCCGTCCTGGCTGTGTCCCCTGCCCTCATCTTGTAGAGAAGCAGCTGGAACACAGGTGCGGTATGAGAAACTGTATTAACATTCCTTAGCAACAACTAAAACCAATAGTATGTTATCAATATTCCTCTCAGCACAAATCCAAAACACAGTCTCATACTAGCTACTGTGAGGAAAATTAACTCTATCCCAGCTAAAACCAGCATGATTAGAGGACAAGAAAAAAAGCTGAGAAAGGTATTACTGAGATATTGTATTAATGAAGAGTTGGTAAACTCAGGGTTCCTCTGTTCCACACAAACGTAAACTAAAAATACTGGTTTGGGGTGAAAATGGCACGTGCTTGTGCTCTAAACCACTTCTAATGCCTTTCATGAAACAGGATAAGCATTGCAAGAAATGTGTCCCTATGAATGCTAGGATCTGAAATTTCAAAGTATTTTATTTAATTAAGGTGAAACTGTTATATTCCAGGCAGGAAAAAGAAAATAACATGGCTACCAGTAAAAGTTAATCAAGCATTATTAGAATTTCATTACAAGAGTCCCTACTGTGGAACACCAAAAGTATTCTATTTCTCTGTTGTCTTTATTGAACTTCTGAATCAAAAAAACACCAAAAAAAAATCTCAAAACTTTATTCATATGTATTAGATCAACATATATGCACTGAGACATAAAATACAAGCACATAACTACAAATACATACTGCTAATTATGGAATTGTCAAAGAATGTCTTCTCAACACAAATGCAGAGTAATGGATGTTTCAGTGTAAAAAATTAAATTCCCAATGGTGGATATAAATCTATAATAGACAGAAAAGCATATGTGCAGGTTTCAGGAAACTTATAAGAAATCTCCAAGTCAAATGCTTCACATCCTTTCAGATCATTCTAGTGCACAGTATATAATTTGAAATAAAAATAGTCAATTGCTTCAGCTACCATAAATAAGAACAGACTTATAGTAAACATCAATGGTTCATTTAATGCTGCTATTTTTTCAGTTGGATTAATTTTCTTAAATTACAGTCCTATTTGGCCATCATGTCTAGACTGTGCTTTTGCCAAAAAAGCTTGGAGTAGATGACCCCTGAGTTCCCTTCCAAGATGGTATTCTATGATTTTATGATTCTGTTTGGATTGCCAGAAAAGGGAAATACCCTTTCTATATTTGGTGTTATCCTGTATCGCTGTGGTAGAAGCTAACAAAAAAATAAGCATGCATGTGTAGCTTGGGAAGATAAAATTGGACAGACACATTCAGAATTAACTTACTTTAACTATGCTTTAAGCATTTGGTCTAAATTGGTTTTCTAAGTATTCTGGTTATGTAATGAAGATCAGAAAGACAGGGAAAAAAGATGTGAAGTATCTAAAGTTGGTGAAATAAATTTGCCTTTTGAAAGATCTAGTCTTTCTCCTTGATGTTTAAAGATGTCTATAGAGCTAACTACTACATACCAAGTCATGGTAGATATCTCACAACTTTATGTATCAGGGTTTTCAGCTGTCTTCAGTGAGTTTCCTATATGGATGTATCAGGTTTGTGTGTCAGGGTTTTGGTGGCAGCAAAAAAAGTCTGGTATGCCTGTGACCATAACTGGTGAGTCATCCCTCCCAGTCCTCGTCTCAACTCACAAGCCTTTTTTTGCATTTTCTTCTTCTCATCCCACCGGGGAAAGGAGCGAGCGAGCAGCCATGTGGTGCTTAGTTGCCAGCTGGGCCTAAACTACGACCATGCATGAACATGTTTTCTGTTAAAATAGTACAGCTAGTAAAATGACTGTCAATAAAAACTAGGGCTTCCAGATACACTAGATATATTTGATATTTCACAAATGTACTGCTCTTAAAATCCTGAGTGCATGTACCTCCCACTGAAGTAACTGAAAGGCAGTAAGTCTCAGGATCAGTACAGTCAGGATCAGTAACTATGGGACTCCATAGAATTATTTCAGTTAAGTCCTTTCTTGTATAAGCAGGCTTTATCATATCCAATATAAGTTTTCCTTCATAAATATTTTAAACACAAAGCAATCTGACTGATACCAAGATTTCTTTGCAATAAAAAGCAGCAAATACTTTTTGGGCAATCAGCAAAGGCTTCAGTGGTTTTTTTTGGGGGGTTTTTTGTTTGTTTGTTTGGGGTTTTTTAATTATTTTTGCAATACTTCTACTGTATGTTCAAAGCAATTATATAAAATTCAACACGCATTACACTCTGAAATGAAGGTCAATAGCTTGCCTACCTTCTGAACCTTTAAAATATCCATGATAGTGGCAATAATCCAGTATTTGGCCAACCGTATATTTAGGGATGAGACCACAAAAAGGTTTATATTATAATTTTCTTCCACCCCATTCCTCTACAGAGAATGATTTATTTAGTTAGGGATATGCAATTGCTAGTCATGCCCTTACTGCACACACACTAACAATCTATCCTCACCTGACAAGCAACCAGATGGAATAGCTTACACCCAACTCCTCCCTTCATATCCTAATAGCAAAAGGAGCCCAATTTCATAACTGCTGGAACTAACTCATGACCATGGGAACCTTATGCTTTCCTTTACTAACAGGAATGTAAACATCAACGAGTAAATTGTATCTCACTTCTTAAGTGATATACATATACATCTATAGATATATAAAAGCCTAATTGTACTTAAGGGTAGTTCTTCAAAGTTTTTTTTTTCTCTTCTACATGTAGTTTCTCGCTTTCAAATACTGTGAAGAGAGTCTTACTGATGAAAGTCATGTTATAAAGTTGTCTTCCATACACTTATTCTAGATATGCTTTACACTTTAAATATACCAAAAGCTCTTGAAGTACTGGCTGTGTTACAGCCCTATGCCATAGGAGGGGAGTTACCTCTTGGATCACTAGATCCCAAGTCATTTAGTAATACGAAGGAAAGGCATAATTAAAAACTTTACTCATGTGTGAGCAAAAAAAAAAATCTTCATGTTTTCAGTTCCTTAACCGCTGAGGACAAAGAATACAGTAGAAATCACAATAACCTCAGGAACAAAATACTAGATTGTCTGAACGAATACAATGTCTACTAGGATCAATAAAAGTGTAGATTGATGTCCACTGCAGATCAGCAGAGACTTCAATTATAAATGCAAAAGCTTCAGAATAAATAGACAGAATAAAAGAAGTGACATGGGTTGCTGGAGAAAGAATGTGAGGAATTAAAATATTTGGTTTCATTTCACTTAAAAATGGCCACTTCCTTCAACAATAAATAGTACATCAATGTCTTCCTCAATGTTAAAAAAAAATGGTGTTAAGAAACCCACAACCTGTGTGCCGCAAGTCACAATCAATCTTAAAATAAAAGAATAAAAGGACAGCCAATCAGTACTAATTAAGTTCAGTATGATATTCAGAGCTTGTTTTTTATCTTGATTGTCCTTAAGAACATTAATTAACTTCACAGTAAAAACCTAAGCGTACAGACATACCGTTTAAAATAGGACATGTACTTTTGAAAGACATAAGTTGCAAAATACTTGACTATATTCTGACTGCATACTTACAGACATGACTTGCAACATGTCAATTTGATGACTATGCAAGTAGTGGACAAGACTTTGAAATGAAAGATTTACCCTTGCTTACCAATGAAAAAACTCAAGAGACAGTGTTTCACCAAAATGTTACTTGAAAAGGCAGCTTTCCCTTTATACAGTTTAGATTTTAGAGAGCACATGTGCAAGAACTAAGTGCCAACTAAGTATTGGTAGGAGCACTGGTATTAGTGGCAAGAATAGTAGGTGACTTGTATTATTTCCATAAAAGATAAATTTTAATAAGACTTAGAAGTTAAATCAAGTCTTGTTTAATCTTTCTTTCCAAAGGAAATTATTTTCTGTCTTTTTCATACAGGCCACAGTTGCTACTAATCCCCGTTTCTCAGTGCTGTCTACTTTTCACTATCTGAACATCTTATTATTTAACTCTTGCAAGTCTCCCAACTCAAGGTACATTTGTTGCTGTCTAATTATGTTGAAGATTTAAAAAAAAGTGGTTTCCTTCTTCTTTTAAAACGTTGGGTTTCTTAATGGATTTTTTTTTCATTCTAGCAAATACAAGAATACGACTGTATTACAGATTTAGTCAAAGGTCTGTATGAATCAACCCAGGGAATTCTGCAAGAGGAAGGATAGACAGTCTAATACTCAGATATCTAACTTTATATTTAAAAGTCCTTATTGCTTTTAGAATAATATGTCTGTAATAGATTGTCACAGACAAATGACGTTTCGGGTAGCTGAATCAAATTGACAGGTAGAAATTACATTTGTCATTTGTGACCTTATCTAATGCCTAATCCCTTCCTAAGGCAGTTCCTTCTCTTCTTCCTCTTATCTTTCAGCCTCTTATACAAGCTCCTACAGCTGGCATTGGAGTGACTTTCAACCTCCAAGGTTTCCCAGTTTTGCAATACACCTTTTTTTCGCCAAACTCCTGTAGGTTTTCCACTCTAACCTGTCTTCATTGCCCTCTAAATATTATTCATTATGTTCCTTAGCAAGGTTCCTGTCCAGTCAGACTTTCTGGTCCTTCAGACTTTATCCATCCCTATCTCCCAAATGACATTTACTCTCCCAAATCAACATAGCCAAATGTAAGATCTTGTCAACTCTTCCTCTTTCCATCATGACTACTCCTTGGATCATTCTTCTCCAAGGTTTTATGAAGTTTAAAAATAGACAAACTTGGACTTACAGAAGTTGAGAATACTGCTTTCAACTACATACTATACTTTTAAAGTATGGATATGTGATAAATATCACAATATCTCAAAGCTTGAGAATATTTTGGTGCTAAAAATCAGAGTGGATATATTTAAACTGTGCTAGGATGTTGACTGAAGGACAGTAGAATATGTCTGACATTTTTGAATCTGTTTCTCCTTCATTCTTGGCCTATGAGATATAAATTCCCACGAAAATCTAAACTTGAGTTAATCTTTTTTACCTCTCTAATTCTATTTTAACAGCTTTCTATTCAATCTCTTTCTCCTACCTAAATCCTTATATTTTCCTGTTAAGTAGAGTTTTTATTTGTGAATGGTTAAATATCACATATATGACTGCACCTTCAAGATAACATATGTTTGTCTCCCATGACTCACTCAGATTCCAGAAAATTGGAAAGCTGATGAACTATACCAAGAACTTAACTGCATTATCTCTAGCTAAGGAAAGAATGTACTATTATGATACACTATATTATGTGAATACTCTATGTGTGATTATTATGTTCAGTTAAAAAGATGTTCGAGTTCACTGTTTAAAAAAAAAAATCATGTCTAAACTCCTGTAAACAGAAGTTACTGGTTCATCTTCAAAGGAGTTATCAATAGCAGAAGAAAGGAATGTGAAACTCAACCAGCAAAATAAACAAGGAAATTGATGTTAATTTCAGTAGGAGTAGAGTTGTACCTAAGCTGATAAACTACTAAATACAAGGGAAGATCATACACAGGGTTCTCAAAGAACATTGAATGTCCAACTGCTTCCATATCGTTTATTTACTTGGCTTCATTAGTAATTCATCTTCTTTTGAAACAGAAGCAAAATCAAAGTACAAATTGTTCTAAATCTAGTCAAGAAACTAGTATCAAAATTAATATATGAAAATAGCTACACTTGGATTTGGAACTCAGTTTCTGCACACATAAGTGAGAGGATAATCACTTATTAGAGAATTACAGCTGTATTTATTTGTCCTTACATATTTTGCACAAATGAGACGCTACATTTATAACCGTTTTTGACAATGTGCTATCTGTATTGTAACACTACACAGATCATTAGCACTCATTTTTAGCCACAAACACAAGTCATACTGCTGAATATATAAAAAACTTTAAAGCCTATTAATTAGTAACACTGGCAGTTGTGTCATATCTTACTGTCATTCATCAAACAGCTTTATTTTGGTTTAAAAATTATATAACTAAAGGGCTTTTTTCTTCTGTCATTCTTCATTTGCAATCTCATTCAGGGACAAACCCACACAGACACAAACCCACACATAATACGGCCTTATTAATTGAAAGTCAATGCATCTGAAACAAAACAATCTCTACTCATAATATTTTAGAAATTTCTGACCACAATAAAGGAATTGCTAATCCAGCAATTCAAGATGATGCACATCCTAGAAACAAGTGACTTAAGCTGATAACACAGTAACTCCTAAATTTCTTGTAAAGTAACATTTACAGGAGTTCATATTACCTGTACATAAATCCCAGTAACATAGTCTGACAGAATGCTGACTGTAATAAAACAGACATTTTTTTCTGTATCCATTAGAAAAGTTTTCATCTGTTTTATTTACTTGGCTTCATTAGTAATTCATCTTACCTTTTGAAACAGAATGAAAAACCAAAGTACAAAATATTCTGAACCTAGTCAAGTAACTCAGCAGCTGTAGTGAAAAAAAAAAAAACAGATAGGTTATAAAGCCAGTCTCTCAGGTTAAACATGAAGTTGGGAATGTAAAACCATGCACACATAGGAAATGAACATTTACAGACGCTGCAGTACATGCTTCTCTAAAGAACTCAAAACTCACTCTGAAGTCATAAATGTCTTCCACTTGGAGAGGAATAATCTTGTTTAATTAGAATGACTGAAGCTTTTACCACAAAACAGTCATACAACTTTCAGAGCTATTACTAGATAGAAATATTAACCAGTGGATCAACCATTGCATTGGTAGCCAGGAAACCCTAAACAGCAATCTGATTCAACTGCCTAAGCATATTGCCAGATGAGAGGTATCCCTCCTTGACATCACCGGTTGCTCCCAGAGAGATGGAAATCTCTGCAGGCAGTATGTCACACATGACATGTTCAGGCTGTCTCTGATACCTCAGCACACCTCAAATGGCAATAGATGGCTACATGAACATCCTAGCCCTAGTCAATACAGGCAGTGGACTGAGGCAAAGATTCTTTACTACTGTACTACTCCATGTGATCACTTCAGAAGGAAAGGAATTGGTCCTTAAATACATTGATTTTATTTAGCAGGTCTCCATTTATGATAACGAATTTCTGAACACATGGCAGAGCTGTAGTTACTCATGTAGACACTTAAAGACACCTTATTCTTGAATGGGATCCCTGTCTCAGACAACCAGTGTCCCAGTAGCCTACCTTGAGCCCCCAAAATAAATACCAGCACCATCTGAAAAATCTTAAATGCAATAAAGATTCATTAAATATTTACAAAGAGGTGTTAAAAAGAAAAGTGAAATTATTTAAATTGGAATCTCTATTCTTACTGAATATGAAAGCCCAAGTGAAAGGAACAGCAAATAAAAAGCTCCAAGAAATGAATGGTTTCCAGATTATGGAAGAAAAATTTCCTGAAAAATATTAATGCAATAGTTGAATTGTGAAGGAGCTGGGAAAAAGCTATGTCTTTTGAGACGTAGGAAAAGAAGTGTTATTTTCTTCCATTTATCTTCAGAAGTCCTAAGGAAGATAAGCATTTAGAGTTTGAAAGGTCAAAAGTAGATTCCCCAGTGCCTTTTTTTTTCCCTTATGGAGAAGACAGAAGTTGTATTTACTATTTTAAGTCTAAAGAACAACTTAATTTTGAAATATCACATCAGAAGTTCATTAGAGAAGCTCAATTCCAGAAAAGTCTTCTTGCTGCAGTATATCACTAACATTTCTTAAAATAACTGTCTTCAAAAGAAGGAAAAACTCTTTCTTCTAATGAGTAGAATCACATAAATTATACACACAGTTCATTTGATACACATCCAAAAGGTGCATTCCCAGCTACACTGCGTCAGGTTTTTAGCACAAAACTTAAATAATTTGATGAGAACATACCAGCACCTAAATCAAGCATCTCCATGTTGAGATAGAATTTATAAGAGTTCTCCCTCTGTACTGCTAAGTAAAAGGTTATGAAATGTTTTCTGCTAGAAATTAAGTATTTGTCCTTACGTACCCCAGCAGAAAGAGCCTTATATTGTTCAAAAATGTGTACTTATGCACAGCCAGAAAAGTATCTGCCCCAATGTACTTGACTTCTATGATTTGTATAATGGTTCAGTAACTACCAGTCTAATATTTGAGGTTTCATCCCATGAAATGTCTGTTTTCTCTCAAGTAGCTGTTGTAATTTATAGAATATAAGAAATGAATGCCTTATCAACCTCTGGTTTACCACATTGTGCATAATCTCTAATTTCCTTATGATTTTTTAAGTGTCACTCAGTGTGTAAGAAGTGAAAAAAAACTTGTTATAACAAGTATTGCCTGTGGGCTGTGGAGTACCCAACTTTCTGCGTAAGTCCTGTCAGTGTGTATGATTTTTAATATTTGACTGGGATTTGCCATAGAAAAAGATTGAATGTGTGATCTTGCACAGTGACATTATACTGGTTTATTTTCAAAGATGAATATCTTGAATTCTGTTTAAAATGAGATGATGCTCCATGGCAATATATAACAGCCAGTTTACTGGACAGGTGGAGGAAAACAAAGACATTCATCACAGAGATCTGATTGCTTGAAGAGAAAAAGGAAAAGGAGCACTGATACATGGATTTATGTCCACTGGTGCAGAAGCAGCAGTGGTTTTGCTCAAGTCACAGATCATGATTCAGTGCTCTCTAAGTACTTCACTGTCCCCAAATATCTGCATTTTCTCATGAATTCATCTGCTTTTGGGAGAGGAGAGGTGAGTAGAGATTATTCTCTAAAAAGTTAATCTTTGTCTTTCTACTCAAAACCACTTTAGTCGACTGAAATTATGAACATTAGAAGAAGGAAGATTGAGACTAAATTCTCTGTAAAGAGGAAAAACGTAGTAAAGAGAAGCAGAGGCACTGTCATGATCCACCATAGCATGAATTCAGAATTGATTTTCTTTACTTGCTGGACAAGAGCACATTTTATACAAAGGTCTGTTCATGTCCCCTAGCTATTTAGGGTCTGTAGGAGGAAATGTTGACAGTCTCTTTCTTAAGCCTTCTTGTAGTTAATACTGCAGCCACTGCCAACTTGGCATTGTTCGGCTTCTCTTGGACTCTGTGCAGGATTTGTAAAGCCCAACAAATCAAGCAAAATCCTTGCCTTGCAGCAACTACAGGATTTTCTCTTAGGAGATAAGTAATATGAAATGTATGTTGCTTTAATGATTAAAATTTTCCTAGCTTTTAGGTGGGCCACAGATCTATGGACTTAGGTGTGCTTAAAATCTATGTTTAAAAATACATCTTTGAGTTGAAAAAATAAGTTGTATATATTTTAATATGTCTGTAGTCTAAATACATGAATATTTGCAGGTACTCTCAAACAATGAAGAAACAAGTAAACTACTTATTGTTTTAATTAAATTTACAATTAACATTATAATACAGTTTATAGAGGTTTAACTTTTTCCTCTTTTCAGTAACAGTAATCAAAAGGGCCCTTGAAACACAGAGCAGATAACTCCAGATCGGTTTAGATGCTTTAAACATTAATCTATAGTAGAAATAGAATTTAGAAATATTTCCACTAACAACAGTGTGCTGCACGCATTGCTGAGCTCCAGAATGCTAAAGTATTTTGTATTTTGAATAGGCACAAGGTTCCCGAAGAAGCAGTGAGTGGGGAAGAAATTACTGATATTTTTCCTGCAGAACTTTATTAGGTATTTCTGGATTCTCTTTCATCTCATGGAAGATCTGTAGTGTGCTGAACACATCTTCTGAAGGTATAGAACAGAGAAATGTCTGTGATGATCAAAAGCCCATCAAGCCCAGTTGCATTCTCACAGTAGCCAATAACAGATGCCTAAATAAGAAAAAAGGTAGCACAGCATGGTATGTGCCAGCACTCTTACAGCCTCCAGATCTGTTCTTCTGCAAAGAAACTTTTGATTCAGTTTTCGTAAGAAAAGAAGTGTCTTGGCCGAGTACATGAAGACGCTCAAGTACTTGCTGCCACAAAGCAATTGTTGGCTTCCTTTAAGTAAGCTGGAATTGAACACCAACAGATGATAAGAACAATGCTGTCTACTGTACAAGGGAAGGAAAACAGGACAAAAGCTGTTTCTTAACTTTACCTTGGAGCAGTCTTATGTCTGCAGGTTTTCATTTACCTGAAAATCCTGGGGGAGGAGCTGCAGCAGGAAAGGGAGAAGGCAGCTGGGCCTGAGGGCAGTGGCTTTCCAGGCACTGTGTGTTCATTCAGATGAACTTTTAATATAACACAGTACTCCTGCTTGTATAGTTAAGAATTGACTTAGAGCAAATCACTGAAAACTGTGGCATGTAGTTAGGCCATTGATTGCCCTCCTAGTATTCCCATGAATACTAGGATGAAAATCTAATCCTATGTTGTATTTTCAGCTATGAAGCTGTTATTTTAAAGTATTGGATTATTTTCATTCAGAGAGTAAAGCCATGTTCTGAGATCATTACAATTTCACAAAGATTTTTCAGTTAAAACTATATTAAAAGTTTTGTCAGATCCTAAAATCCTGCACTATTGATTCTCCTCATACTACTACCTTTTCTTTTTCTCCTTTTTTGTTAAATTTGCTGCTTTTATGAAAATGAGAACAAGCCTTTAGGGACAGTGGGACCTGTATTTTGCATAAAAAAAAAAAAAAACAGCTGCTTCTTTTACACATCCTTCTCTCTTTGTTCGAAGTGAAAACCATTAATGGCAAGAATTCACCTTGATATGCACCTCTATTTTCTCAGTAACCCAGGTGTTTAAGAATTTAAAAGGGCAATGATTTGTGAACAGCAACAGGAAGTGGAATTGATAAGGAAAATATCTCCTTTATAAGCTCTCTAACCACCCCCGTCTCTCCATGTATCTTTTGTAAGCTTGATACTGTTTCTTCCAAATGTTACATAAATGTTTCATGTCTGTAGCATTTAGGGGGGAAGAAGAAGACAGTTTACCATCACCCTAAACTAGGTGCATGAATTCAGAAGCTGAACTGAATCATCCACTTCGATCACAGAAGTGATACTCTTTTTCCATCATCTATAAAAAGACTGAAATGGTACGAGACTCGTAATTCAGTTACCAAGACTCGGGCAGTGTCAATACGTAACACACTGAAACCTGCTTAAAAAACCATGATGATGGCAAACAGACCCTGTAAAGTTCTGTGCATCTTACATCCCATTAAAGTTCCTGAGCACGTAATACTCTTGCTCAACTGTAAATATAAATGTTTACCGAAAATGGACAGCCATTGAAAATAGGAAGAAGAGACTTAGTGTCTGCAGTATTGTAAAATGGAAGGTGTGAACCTGAACTGTAAATTTACTTTTTTTATATGATTATATGTAAGAAAAAAAAATATTTTTATATATAAGAAAATGCATGTAAAACTTATGTTGAGGCATACCCCAAAAACTTATCCAACGAACCAGTTATTTCTGTGTTTCCAATCTAAGCTCTCATGTGGAATCTGCTCTCTGAAGACGATACTTATATTATGGAATGTTTGCTTCATCACTTTGTCTGATAAATAAAAGCAGTTCAAGAATTTCTAAGTTCCAAATACCTTGTAGACTGTCACTAATACATCAGAGAGTTTTCCTAATAATATCTACCTAAGGCAATAATTTCATTTACTCCTTTACTGTTTGTGTGGGCAGGAACAGATTTAATTATAAAAGCACAAAAGATACAACATTTATCAAATTGCGAGTTTCATTCATTATAGCTAAACAAATTAAAATTTAGGCCAAACACCCTTGAAATTAGAAAACTGGTTTCTTAATGCAGTATATTCTTGATATACTGCATTAATGCAAGTATATTTCATTCTTAATACAGTATTTAGTACACACCTACATGTCCAGTAGAAACTGATGCCAGCAGTAAAACAGTTTGTGTCGTGTACCTGACTTCTACGATGTATGCTTTTTTGCAGGTTTAACTTTAGACTGGTGCTAGCCCAGTTCCACAGGTGGAACACATATCGCAACTGGAGATTTTGGTTTAGTTTCATGCAAAAAGACACTTAACTGCTCATTCCAAGACTGTCCAAAGATGAATACTGAAGAACAGTGAGTAGAGAAAATAAGGACATTCATTAAAAAGGTCCCTTCTAACTTGGACTAAAACACTGAGGTAGGTGCAGGCTAATTAATGTAACAACCTCTACATTTATTGCTGGTTTAGTACTACTGTAAAATGAAATGACCTCATAAGTTATTTCATTTAGTTTTGGTATGTATTTAATGAATGAGGAATTATTCTAACTAATTACAGTTTATAGCATTGGGTAAAACAACTCTTGGCTATTTATGCCTCTTTGAATGTGACTTTTAAATTATCAGAACAAAGGCTCAAAGCCGCAATACCTGAGTAAACATCATCTACTTCAATAATAAACAAGATCCACGCCCTATAAATCTGAAGTGTCTGACGACTTGGAAATTTAGACAGAAAAAAATGTAACAACTTTGAAAAAAATAGGTTTGATTCATTTCTAACTCAGAATTCTGCCTTTAAGCACCTATCGGCTAAACATGAAAGTAAAAGAAGAGAGTACATTAAAAGATTAGTTTTTCATTCACAGGTTAAGAAAAGGAAGTTTAAAATTTATTAGAAGAACTGCTGAAAGCAATTTTCTCTTTTTAAATGCATGCATAAAAAAAAGTAATTTTATTTTCCTGAAAATATCACCAGATTTTCTGGAATGGTCTTAAAACAGCATATTGAAGCATATGACCCAAGGCATAAAGCATATTCCCATGATGTGCCATCCCCGCCCAATCGCACCCTTGCTGTCAGTTAAGCTGTGAGGGCCTCTAATGGTGTGCATATGCCCCTATAATTGTAAAGAGTCTTTTGATGTTCCATTTTTTATTCCATTTGTAAAAAAGATCCAACCCCCCCAGTATTCTTGTAGTAAGCACAAGGTTTACTTAGGATGAATAAAATCATACAAATGTCCCATTTAGTAGTACAAAAGCAAATTAATGTCCAAACATTAATGAGATGAGTCATCATTTCTATATCCCAAGCTGTATCAGAGTGAAGAAATTGTTTACGCATTCATTTTGCTGTCTATTTTTTACAGATATTAGGATATGATCATTTAAGCAATTTTAGCACCATCTCATATAATCAAATATGTGAGTTTGTTTGGGTAAGGAGAGAAAACCAGAACTTTTTTCCCATTTGATAACACTCCGCTGAACAGACAGTACCTGCTGATAGCACTGAGAGAGACAAGCCTTTTCACAAGTAGTAGTAGTAGGGTCCCGATTCTTCTTGTTGTCCAGGAAACTTTGAATGGTATGTAATTAAAAGTCAGTTGGAGGGTTGGAGAACTTAGATCTGTTATTTTTATTTGATTATTAAACATTTCAGTTGTTTACAGCTCAGCATATAATTTGGAGTACGTGATACAAAGAAAAAAGAAGTTACTGACTATAGTAGTTTTCATGATGCCACTGAACTCCTCATCTTAGAGAAATTGGAGACTTAAAAATGAAAACAGATTTCACTAAACACAGAGATTGGATACTACAGAGGCCCCAGTGAGTTAGCAGCCTTGATACAGGATTTTCACAATCTCTGCAACAGAGCCATGTGCTCAGCCAAGCCCTCTGTAATTTTAGTATTTGACATCTTGTTTCAACACACCCTGAAGTGCAGCCATAGTGGATTTCCAAACTCTGTGCTATGAGCTGGGAAGATTTTAACCCTGGCCAGAGAACCTAAGACACAGAAGCCAAAATACTGAAAGCCTTGAAAGCACTTCTAGTGACCCCAGAACATGGGGAACCTTGACATGCATGTTCTCCTGGTATTTTAGACTTACAGTACAGCTCATTCCTCACTTTAGTTTCTCTCTTCACTTTGCTTGTGGCAAAAAAAATACAATCAGCTGTTTTCCTAACCAATTTCCCCCTTCCAAAAATAGGATGCGCAGTCAAAATATTCAAGCAAAATAGAAAACGTAGCATGAAACTACTTCTGCTCAATTAACTAAAATATTTTTTTTTAATTTCTTATAAAATAGTATAAATTATGGAAATTTTCCTGTCTGCAACTTTGGACTACAATATACTAAGACTGTGATATGAAACATCTGTTTATTCCTTTTATATTTTCCAAATAGAGAACTAATATTATGGTTCAACCCAAATAAAATGTAATAAACAGACATAAAGAGTAAAAAGGTACTGCAGACAGTAAAGCATCCATAAAGAACTAGTAGCTGTATTTTCCCTGAAAGTTACTTGTTCCATCTCCTAGAAATAAAAATCCGCAATAACAAATTCTTCAGAATATAAACATGCCATTCATTCACACACATATATCTTTCAATAATATTGGTTTTTATTTATTCAATCAATACTCCTGGCAAAAGACTTATATACTTGACTCACTGTTAATGGGTAAAAAAGTACTAAATATAAATATATTACATAGATTATAACTAGGGGGAAATTAAATATATTAATGTCATAATAAACTTTAATAAATTACCAAACTGAAATTCTATTTTCATATAGAAATGAATTACTATTTTTTCTGCTATTATCTATATTCTATACAAAATATTCTACCCCTGTATTAGACTGTGATTTAAACAGAGAAAAAATACAGGCATTGTTTTGAAAAATTTTATGAAGATACCTTTATGACAATCTTTTCTAATTTTCTGTTGAAAAAATATCTTTAAAATATAACATAACATTCAGAAAATTTCAGAGAAATAAAGAAAAAAATACGTAGTGCCATGTCAAGTTATCTTTCCCAGTATTAAATTGATAGGATTTTTTTTTTTAATCTGGCCTAACAATGCCTTAATTGTAGTTCTGATAATTAGACATTCTTTTCTTGCTATTTAATTGTCATTACTCTCAGATATATCTTTTTCATTTGAGTGCATACCTTCCTCATGCAAGACACCTAGCTATGTTGTGTATCTATTGGATGAATTAAATAGCCTCTTCAGTCTCCTGGTGTTTCATTCTTTTCACTTTCACCTGAGACATATATAGTCATAGAATCATAGAATCACAGAACGGTTTGGGTTGGAAGGGCCCTTAAAGATCATCCAGTTCCAACCCCCCTGCCATGGGCAGGGACACCTTCCACTAGACCAGGTTGCTCAAAGCCTCATCCAGCCTGGCCTTGAACCCTTCCAGGGATGGGGCATCCACAGCTTCTCTGGGCAACCTGTTCCAGTGCTTCACCTCCCTCTCCGTGAAGAACTTCTTCCTGATATCCAATCTAAACCTCCCCACTTTCAATTCAAACCTGTTACCTCTTGTCCTGTCACTACAGGCCCTTGTAAAAAGTCCCCCCCAGCTTCCTTGTAGCCCCTTCAGGCACTGGAAGGTGCAATAAGGTCTCCCCGGAGCCTTCTCTTCTCCAGGCTGAACAAGCCCAACTCTCTCAGCCTGTCCCCATAGCAGAGGTGCTCCAGCCCTCTGAGCATCTTCGTGGCCTCCTCTGGACTCGTTCCAACCAGTCGACATCCTTCTGATATTGGGGGTTCCACAGCTGGACATAGTACTCTAGGTGGGGTCTCAGTGTAGAGGGTGAGAATCCCCTCCCTCGACCTGCTGGCCACACTTCTCTGGATACAGCCCAGGATACGGTTGGCTTTCTGGGCTGCCAGCGCACACTGCCGGCTCATGTCCAGCTGTTTATCCACCAGTACTCCCAAGTCCTTCTCCTCAGGGCTGCTCGCAAAGCAAGGGTTTTTTTTTTTAGTAATCTGACTTCTATTATATTTTCTTTAATATGTTATTATATGATAACAGTAGTTTCTTTGAGTTTGTATGATATGACTTAAAAGCATAAAACTTGAAGCAAAAAATACTTCAACACAGTGAATTCTGAAGATTTAAGTCTACAATAAGTATTAATGACCACACACTACATTTTAAATTACTGTGCTAAATACCTCCAAAAGCTAACTCATATGCAGGAATGTATGGGAAGAGAACTTGTTCTTTTTCTTTGTAAAATGGTTCTTGTCTTTAATGTACATGCCTCTGTTATAATTTTGAAACAGGCAATTGCTAGAAAGACTATTCCTGCCTTTAAACTCATATGCTAACAGCAATTGATACGCCATTTAATAATCCTGTTCCATACAGTCGGTGGAGTTATTATTAGTGACTTGGACTGCAAATGGATTTAATCCCTAATAAACATGCTGTAAAAAAAGATTTTACTTGCACTGTTGAAAGTTACATAATGTTGTACCCACACAGAGTTTACAGAACATTACAATTCAGTGATTTGTGTCACAAAATCTAGAAAAATGTCATGTCGAGTTTAAAGACAAAACAGTTATTTTTCACTGAAGGTGAATAATACAAAAAACCTACATCACCTCCCGCTTTTCTTGCACTGTGCTCTGTTCTAGTACCTAATAAAAATAATACTGCTCTGAAGATATTAAATGAAGACATCCAGTACTTCAAGTTTTATTTGTGTAGAAAAAATTAAGAGCTTGGTGCTCTATTTCTTTTCATTTGCAGATGCATAAAGCAATCACTTTAGAAAATGAACCCATTGAATTTATAGCTAGTGTGTTCTCATTTAGTCTAATCTCTGCTGGCGCAGCGTAACATGCAGCCTTTAAACAGTGCTTACTATTAACTTCACCCTAACAAATTTTGTAACTGCTAAGGAAGAAAAGGAAAATTGTCCCTTTAAGTGTTGGTAGCCTTTATAGAAATATAATGGTGTAATATTTGCACAATAAAAGTGTCATAAGAAATAAAGTAAATACATTTATAACACAACTTTTTGTTTAGAAGCTGAGCACCTGGACACAAAATTGTTTAGTTCGTAGCAGATTGGTGACAAAATTCAGCTTTGTATATTAACAAGGATGTAATTAATTTTGACAAAATCATTAAAGACCCAGATAGTATATGGTCAATTGTCTCTTGCTCTCAGATACAATAAACTGCAACCTTACAACAGCCTTGATCCTTGGAAACTCCTTTCTACATTGCAACTCTGAAAAATTATCTTCATGAGTTGATTAAGCTGTCTAAATGGATGCCACTGGTTAATGTGTAAAACAAAGGGTTTTTTTCCAGCCTTAGAACATGAAGAATATTTACAGTCTTAATGGTTTTAATCCGTAAGTACTGAACACCTCTGAAAAACTTTTGTGTTTTAGGTAATTTTTGCACACTGGAATGTTCACCTTGCCAGAATGAATGTCTAAATAAGCTCATCAGGCAGCAATAACATTTCAAAATAATGTCACTAGTTGGATCAAAAGCAGATATTAGTGCAAATGTTCTTAGATCACTGTTGCATGGAGATAAAAAGCTCAGCAAACGTTAAGTACAGAACTGGCTTGAACTTCAAAGTTTTCTGATTCCTGCCTATATGTTTCAGACTGTACAGTTAAGAACTCACATTCCTGCAAATCCCCTTTTCTTATAATAAATTGCTATGAGCAACCTGGACTCAAGCTCTAGACAAAATTACATTTCATTCTTTATGCCCCAAGCACACTAAACAATATTAAAATCTTCCTCCTCCATTATTAAAACAAACAAACAAAAAAAACCCAAAACCACCAAAACTAACAAACAAAACCCAACAAAATTCCAGGATCTAATGGTACAGCAGATCTGAAAAGGTGTAGATTTCTTATCAGTAACAAAAGTGTATATCACAGGAAAATTTGGCCCTCTGTATGACAAGAGACTCTGTTTATCCATTTGAACATTAATGACATGTACAGTTCTGATGATCTGCTTATATGCAGCTGAAAATACAGTTTAAATTCTTCATGTTCTTTATGCCTTATCCAAATAGATCATAGCTCTAAAAACAATACTAAAAGAAAGAAGAAAAAAAATTAACTACTTCATCCAGAAGAGGAAATGCTGACTTTTTTTTTTTTTTGAGAACACAGACTATGAAATCACAGAATCATAGAATGGTTTGGGATGGAAGGGACCTTAAAGACCCCCTAGTTCCAACCCCCCTGCCATGGGCAGGGACACCTTCCACTAGACCAGGTTGCTCAAAGCCTCATCCAGCCTGGCCTTGAACACTTCCAGGGATGGGGCATCCACAGCTTCTCTGGTCATTTCATATATCTCCATTGTAAGTATAATTGCAGGTCTGGAAAGTAACCATGGAGTTCTGGGTAGATGAGTAAGTTAAGCGAGCTCCCTTCCTCATCAAGCAATTCACCTAAGGAGAATTTTTCTTTCTTTAAAAAAACCTACATCAACAAAAAAACCCACCACCCTTCTACACTACATAATTTTGACCTCATAAAGTAAAATGTTCTCAGCTATTCTTCCACAATATTTTCCACATTTCTTTATCTAAACTATGTGCTAAAAACATGATCAGTTTTTGTAAACCTATGGAAGGGATGTCTTATTGGGAACAGGAATATTTGGTATCACTCTTCCTTTCCTTAAACCTTGTTTATGCAATAACAAAGTTGAATTATTGTCTCTGTTAACAAAAAAAATAAAATTAAATTAATTAACATTAAATTCTCTAATTTAGGAGACTATCCACACTAACCAATCTACAAACACTGAAACTAGTTAGGTTTTTTCTCCTCTTAGCTTTATGCTTTTCAAACCTGAAACAATCAGACAATATTTTATTAAAAATACACTATTTAATAGATGTATTATCACTAGATCTTTGCTCTTGCATAATCACAATTATTTAAGCCCAAGAAAAATGCATGAAAAATGGTAGTCTACTATGCATATTGTAAGTAGTGGTAAAAAAAAAAAAAAATCTAATTT
Organism: Eurypyga helias; assembly: GCF_000690775.1. Classification (NCBI taxonomy): domain Eukaryota; kingdom Metazoa; phylum Chordata; class Aves; order Eurypygiformes; family Eurypygidae; genus Eurypyga; species Eurypyga helias. Next base: position 29,745 of record NW_010236531.1, read on the forward strand.
GATTTTCAATGAAGTTTGATAAGTTTAGGAGAAAATATATTCAGTTGTAGCAAACTGAACTTGATGACTCCTTTGGAAGTAGTTTTATATAAACTTCAAAATTTTGTCTGCATATATCTCTCCTCCACAGAGTGAGTTAACACTATAAAAAAATAGCACTAGAGGTTTGTGGTGAAGTCAAGGGACATATCAATCAAATTCTTAAAATCTTACAATTCTCTAAGATGGATCGAATTTTTTTTTTTTTTTCATCTGTGTTGTATCGATTTACTATTCTGTACAACAGCCATGCAACTGCAGGGAAAGAAAAGGTAGTACCTTAAGGTTAAAGAAAGAAAGATCAAGATTACGCACAAATGCACACACCACCATTCCTCCCTCCCCTCACCCCCCCCAGCCCCCAAACAAACCAAACATGAAGAAAGATGAATGTTGAGTCAACTTTCTAATTTCTTAATTTGCTTGCCTATTGCAGGGAACATACTGTCCATGTTTCTATTAACTTATTTCTGAAACTGCTTCTCCATTCCTCCAGTACACAAAATTGATCTGTCTAAATTCTGTTTTACTTAATTCAGTATAGAGACTGCGTTTTAAATGGCCTCCCAGCATATTTTTTTAAGTGAAGTACTGTTGATACAGTCTTTTACATTGAGGTAAGGTCTTCTGCTTTTAAGCAGATAAATTTTAAAATTAAGTAATATAGGAAGAGTATGTCACCCTTCCCATAGTTAGGAAGGCTGAATTTTGGCAGGGCTTTTATATTACACAATTAATAACTCCTAGAATTAAAACGTGTCAAAAAACAAGTTCAGAAAATCATTTGACAAGAGTGGATACATACTATAGTGGGACTGTACACAGGCTCCATGTATGGTGCTTTTACACTACATTCTAAGTCCTCAGACTGAAGTAACAGTGATAGTGATAATGATAGTGATAGCAATATAAAGCTAACTTATTTGGTTCTTGATATTTTCCAGTCAGGAATTAGGAAGAGGGAAGAGATGAAGGAAAAAAAGTATGGAAGAAACAAAGTTTAACAGATGGAAAACATCTCCTTTTCTCAGTAATCTGTCTCTCAAAATATCTTAACATCTATTCAATGTTTTTAATAGAGTCTGTCTACCAATACACTGCATCTTTCTTTTTCTCTTGTCATGGATACTGATACATGCATCTGTATTGTTCATTGGGAATTGTGTCCATGCTGTATGTCCATTATTTCTTTTTAATATTAGATTTTTTAAATTCACAGCTGAAACAGAAAACTTAAAAAATACTACATATATCTGTGATAGCAGACAAAGAACAGAAAGCAACTACTGTTGTTCAGGACACAGTTTACTCTCATCTTAGTTACCTGAATTAGTTGAAATAAGCCCTTTGAATCTGAAAAACTGAGTTACAAATCTAGTGAGGCTGGTGACATTATAAAGAAGTTTAACAGTAGAGAAAAGACAGCCTTATGGTTTTGGTCAGTACACTTTGGAATGTAATAAATTTAGGAATATTTATTCCAATATCACAGCCAAAACATCATGATATGGGGATCTATTGGGTCTATCATATACGTTCTTTGAAATAAATTTCTTGACTAATAAATATAGAAAAAAATTTGAAGCAACTACATTATATTTTACAAATAGATGACCCTTATCCTTAATTATGTTAAAACGCTAAACGGTTTGGGAGAAAGCTTTCTATTCCATAACGACTTGTCTCCCAATCACCTAGTTACAGCTGATGATTACCAACAATTGTCTTGTAAACAAAATTAATGATCTATAGATGATAACCAAAACTTCCTGCAATGTTGGTTTAGGTTATGCACAATTCATTCAATCTCTTAACAGTTCAGTAACCACAGAGGTATTAGTAAAATATGTGTTTCAATTTAAATATATGGTCAGAAGCTGCTGATTTGTGCCTCAGAACTTCTGTGGAATATGGCCGCAGTTTAGTTACAGTTCAAAAGTATGGAACTATCCAAGCTATGATACTTGGATTGGCAAATAGTGTGAGGACTGAAATGAAGTTTGCACTTATACAAAAGAGAGCTCTGCAACTTCACTCTTAATTAGTCTGCATTCATAGTTTACAGATGGTAGTAAATACTCATGATCTTTTAGAAGCTAGTGATAGGAAAAAATATAGGCTAATAAAATGTTTATTATTCCTGTGGAAGAGTTAATTAAATAAAATTTCTTTTATAGGAAAGCTTATTATTCTAAAGCACACAGTAGTATATTTACCAAAAGAAAATATGTAGCTCTTTAAAGGTACCAATGAAAGACTCTTGTCTTTGAAGGCACAAATCATATGTATAGCCTCATGTACAACTTTATTCGTCTTTTTTTCTCCTGCAAGACAAATAGGTTTTGAGCTCAAACAGTTCAAACACTGACATATGGAAATACCTATTTAGTTTCACATCTGAATTTCTGGAAATAATTTATTTCAATATTCAAGGGTAAGTGCACCAGAGATGATGTGGCATTCACAGCAGCAACACTGTGTTTGTGCAATACACCAAGAATCAAGGCCGCTGGCTTTTGTTGTTACTTTTGACTAAAGCTTTGGGCAAGTAACTAAATTGCTTTACGTTTACAGTAAGTGAAATAATAAAAACCTGCTAAGGTGAGAGAATATAGCATTCTGAGAGAGATGAATTGTTCAGGTTGCATTCCCAAACCATCACAGTGGGGATAGAAATCACCTGAATCCAGAAATCACGTTAGGTTAAAAGTACATTGCGAAAAAGTTATTCTGTTAATGAGCATCTGGTATGAATTCTGTGGAAAGCCTGCAATACTGATGGATTCTGAGGCCTTTTATAGGATTAATTTGATAGAAGGTGGTTGAGTGCTGGTTTTAGTGTCCTAGGATTTATAAGACATGTCTGTGGGTCTGGCAGATAAAAATCCATGAAAGATCTGCATTGCCCTGGAAAAGAAACCAGAATCCTAGTGGGGCAACTTAGGGCATCTACAACACTAGGCATTGTCCAAGAGGAGAACACATTATCTCCTTCTTTTACACTAATATTTGTTATGTTAATTCCAAAAGTTTCACTTAACACTTCTCATTTGTTTTAGTAAACAAAACATGAAAGGTAAACTCACCTAGAAAATTTTATCTACTGTGAATTTTGTATCATCTTCTTAGACAGTTTGCATGGCTATCAGCACCTCTGCTGCTCATTATGGTAATGATTAATGTATACTTGAGAGTGAAATACAGAAAATAACATCATGGCTCAAAATTCATTTTCTCAAGCCCAACTATCATGCGCACAGACTACCAAAAAAAAATAAAGCCTTAAACAAACAAACAAAAACTTAAGTGGTACGTATAGCTCTAATCAGTACTAACCACTGGTATATTCCAGTTAGGTATACCAGACAGAAGTTACTGGATATGACTTCTGCAGGATGTGTGTTCACAAAAAAATAAAAAATATGACCTGAGAATTCCAACTTTCATTATTTATCCCATGTTTATGGTATGAATTTCTTCCCACTGACAGCATTAAACCGAGAGAGGTTTTGTAAAAAAAGAAAAATGAACATAACATCTAAATACAAAGAGGCCTTCAAAATGGAAGGAAGACATGAACTAGAAATAATGTTAGACATGTATTTCTGCTTCCAAATTTCAATACCACTGAAGTGTGAGGTGGAGCTTCGATTCTTTTAATTTGATTGTGAACCTTGTTGTTAAAATCAGAATTTCTGAAGACTGAGTTTCGCTGAGTTACAAAGAACAGTTTCATTATTATTTTACTCCATTTTTACCTTCTCATGTAATCTTTAGTTTAAAGGAAATTACGTAGCATCCAGAAACTGTGTGTACCATAAAATCATCATAGAATCATAGACTGGTTTGGGTTGGAAGGGACCTTAAACCCCATCTAGTTCCAACCCCCCTGCCATGGGCAGGGACCCCTTCCACTAGACCAGGTTGCTCAACGCCTCATCCAGCCTGGCCTTGAACACTTCCAGAGATGGGGCATCCACAGCTGCTCTGCGCAACATGTTCCAGTGCCTCACCACCCTCTCTGTGAAGAACTTCCTCCTGATATCTAATCTAACCCTCCCCACTTCCAATTTAAACCCGTTACCCCTTGTCCTGTCGCTACAGGCCCTTGTAAAAAGACACCCCCCCGCCAGCTTCCTTGTAGCCCCTTCAGGTACTGGAAGGTGCAATAAGGTCTCCCCGGAGACTTCTCTTCTCCAGGCTGAACAAGCCCAATTCTCTCAGCCACCTAAATCCATAGCGATTCTAGTGGAGGTTTTCATTATTTAAATCCTGTTTGATTTCCTTTTGAAGTCGTTATTTAAGCTGAAATATCTGAAGTCAATACAATACATACCATTACATTTAAAATTTTACAAAAGTCAGGTCTTTTCATTATGTTGGTAGTACACAAATGTATCTTTTCACTTACATCATCTTGTTTTCTCACCTGCAGGTTTTCAGATAGCCCTAGAAGGTGGAGCAGACACACGAACATGGAGCAATTGGATGAATTTAGGGCATTCACACCTAAAACTTCCAATATTTTTTTGTTTTTGGTTGCAGTGTCTCTCCTTAGGGGCTGGAGTAAAAGAAACAGCTAAAAACAGAACCAGATGATTTATGAATGCAGGATGTTATGGCTGTTAATGGCCTTAACAGGATTTTTTGCGGCACTGGCACTACTACAAGGGTCACAAATGATTTACTTGTATCATCACTCATCTTGGAAGGACATGTCTTCAGTTTGGCTGCAGGACGTGAAGAAATGTACGGACACTGAACTCCTTGGAATATGTTGGAAGAACACAGTTTCCTCAAATAAGTGTCTAAATGTTATACTTTTTGGGGAATCCTGCCATCAGTTTGAGCTACGTGAATATTAGACCTAGCAAAATCAGGGAGTATTTTAACCAAAAATGAACTTATTATTTGTTTGTTTTACTGATAACAACGAAACAAAACCCCAAGCATTTTCTAGGAAGTGACTTTGTTCTCCTATCATGCCATGAATCCCAAAAAAGGAGGCAGAATACATGTTAGAATATGGGCAGGTAAACGACATCTTCATGTCATCAGAAGCAACAAAGAAGGATGACTGCATCTTTAAATATTCCATTTTCTTCTAGAGAAAAGGAAAGGACATTCTCTAGCTATAACAAAATAAAAAATAGCATGGGAAGAGCAACCTAGCCAACTGAACACTGGGAAATAAATGTATAGTGAAAGCAGCTGAAGATGAATGAAAGAAGGGTCTGTCTTCTTTCTACTGCTGTCTCAGGTATTAAGACCTGTCATCAGTTTTTATATGAAGGTAGGACTGTAAGAGCCATTTTGCCATGAAGTCATATTGATTTTTTTTTTATTTTTTGAGAAATTTAAAAATTAAGCATGGATTGAATGATGGGAACCTTCACTTCTTAAATATTTACTAAGTTAACCACTATTTTCAATTTGATAAAAGAAATTAAATGATATTCAGTTCTAATACAAATAGGATAAATGAATATGAGTCCTGAACATAAAAATTTCGTAAAAGGTACTCCACAAATGGAGGTACTTCTTCATGTGACATTTAAATCCCTCTTCTGAGAAGAAAAAAAGAGTAATACAGATATTGTTAATTCTGCTTCTCAGCTGAACTGTAGAACATTAGTAGGGCCTGCTGTGACAGGACAGGGAGTAATGGTTTTAAACTAAAAGAGGGGAAATTAAAACTGGACATGAGGAAGAATTTTTTTTTTTTTTTTTATGAGGGTGGTGGAGCAGTGGCCCAGGTTGCCCAGAGAGCTGCTAGATGCCCCATACCTGGAAACATTCAAGGTCAGGTTGGATGGGGCTCTGAGGAACAAGATCATTTGAAGATGCCTCTGCTCACTGCGGGGGGGTTGGACTAGATGACCTTTAAAGGTCAGTTCCAACCCAAACTGATTCTATGAACAGTATTAATTGCATAGCACATACTTAGGGTTTTTTAAAATAACACTCTGGTCTACAAAAGTTAAGGTGAAACATAAGTGTAAAGTTTTCCTAAAACTGAAGATCAGATAAGTTAGGATATCAGATGTGCACCTACAAACAGCTGCAAGCTGCTTCCCACATTGACCTCCTCATTTTACCACTGCATATGAGGAAAAAAAGTAATAAACAGATAATGAAATGTGTGGTTACTTGATCAAAGAAGAAGCATCCCTGTATTTAATACTATGTTACTGCACATATACGTATGGTAACATTAGCTTTTATAGCTCTTCTATGAAAAGACAATTTGTGTAAAACAGAAATTACCAGAATGATCCCCAAACATTTCTCTTTTTAAGACTGTATTAGGTCTGACAGACTACTAAACACTGCAGATGCAACCTTGTGAACGTATTAAACACTTTATTGTAGAGAAAAGAAAGATGTTCTCATCTGAAATGTTTGCAATGTGAAAATTATCTAAAATAATAAAATGAGAAGAAAGAAAAACAGGTAACTAATGATATCTTCCCTAAGGACTGAGCAAGCTTAATTACAAAGTAGGAAATTATTATCTTCATCATTCAGTGGAAATATTATTTTAATATAGAGAACTGTAATAAAATTTTCTCAGATAGATGTAGTATTTAAAAAAAAAAAGGAAATTATAAAAAATTTACTAGAGAAGCACCTATTTCTTCCCTGGAACTATGCTCTATCAGAAAAATACCTAATCTGAAGCTCTTAAGCTATAATGATTGCTTGCATTTTGAAACATACAATATATGAAAAGAATCTTGGTAGCCTAACCAAAATGGGTAGGCTTAAAAGAAAATAAAAACCTGGTATTCTTTTGGAAAATATAATGAATCATCATTGGAAGATTTAATCAAGAACTGCCTAGCTTTGTACTCCAGCCTTTTAATGTGAATTACAGATGGATAAATAAAACAGAGTAAATGCTGTGAATCTTTTGATCATCATTCTCTTAGCTGTGAAACTGAAAGTCACAGAGTCTAAAGTACAAACACTTATAAGTAATAAAAGTAAATAGCGAGTTAGTGGCATCATTCCTTTCACTTTTCAGAACAAACTTTTACATTTCAAAACATGAAAATCCATGAAATTATTTTATTGAGCTATTATGATGTTTCCAACACTCTCCGGTGCCCACAATGCACACAAACTGTCTAACAGAGCTGAAAGTTCATGGGCAGATTCTCCCCTGCAGGTAAGAAAAGTAGTCCAGATTATGCCAGCTAATTATCAAGCAAAATGAAAGACATGCTCTGATAACCGTATCATGAGACTAACCAGGATTTCCTTTTTTAAGGCATATCTTAAAGCAAAAGTTATGAGTCTGAGAAATTAAACTTACCTTTTGTCTAACCCTGAAATACTGTAGTTAGCTATTAGTATCATTACTATTACCTGAGAGGCTTCATAGGAGCTTTTTGTTCTGATGCTGCTCATTCTGCACTTGAACTTGTTCAGACATACCCTGGTCCTAGATCAGGAATAAACTTAGGACATGATCCAGGACCCTAAATTTTTAATCCTAAGGGAATGTGGTACATAGTGACAGATACAGTTATATTTTAAAGCAAAGCTGTAAGAAATGTTTACAACTACTAATTAGGATTGTCCTATAGAGGAAATATATATCAGCCTCTGTCTGAAATTAAAGGTGGGTCACCTTGCTGACAGGAACTCAAATATCAAGGTTAAATCTCTTTATCTGTGAGGATGGAGACATAGTATCTGATTCCTAGCCTCTTGGAGTAGTTTCAAGTTAAATCACTAAATTTGTATAAATCTACCATGTCTCTGGAAGCATGTAGAACTGGTAACTCTCCTAATTATCTGAATGATCCAACCACAAAAGTACTGCTCGTGGCTTGGACAGGTGCACCTTTCACGTGGTAAAAAACTGGCTGGATGGCCAGGCCTGGCTCAAAGAGTCGTAGTGAACGGAGTTAAAACCTGTTGGCTGCCAGTCACAAATGGTGTTCCACGGGGCTCAGTACTGGGTCCAGTTGTCTTTAATGTTTTTATCAATGATCTGGATGAGGGGATCGAGTGCACCCTCAGTAAATTTGTAGAGAACACCAAGTTCGGTGGGAGTGTTGATCTTCCTGAGGGTAGCAAGGTTCTACCTACAGAGGGATCTGGACAGGGTGGATTGATGGGCCAAGGCCAACTGTATGAGGTTCAGGAAGGCCAAGCACTGAGTCCTGCACTTGGGTCACAACAACCCCATGCAACACTACGGGCTTGGGGACAAGTGGCTGGAAAGCTGGTTGTTCAACAGCTGGCTGAATGTGAGCCAGCAGCGTGCCCAGGTGGCCACGAAGGCCAGTGGCATCCTGGCCTGCATTAGGAAAAGTGTGGCCAGCAGGACTAGGGAAGTGATTGCCCCCTGTACTCGGCACTGGTGAGGCTGCACCTCAAATCCTGTGTTCAGTTTTGGGCCCCTCACTACAAGAAAGACACTGAGGTGCTGGAGCGTGTGCAGAGAAGGGCAACAGAGCTGGGAAGGGGTCTGGAGCACAAGTCCTGTGAGGAGTGGCTGACGGAACTGGGGGTGTTTAGCCTGGAGAAGAGGAGGCTCAGGGAAGACCTTATCGCTCTCTACAGCTCCCTGAAAGGAGGTTGCAGAGAGGTGGATGGTGGCCTGTTCTCCTAAGTGACAGAGGAAATGGCCTCAAATTGCACCAGGGAGGTTTAGATTGGGAATAAGGAAGCATTTCTTCACTGATAGCATTATGAGGCATTAGAAGGGGCTGCCCAGGAAGGTTGTTGAGTCACCATCTCTGGAGGTATTTAAGAGACTGTGGATGAGGTGCTGAAGGACATGGTTTAGTGGTAGTATTAGCCGTGTTACGTTAACGGTTGGGCTTGATGATCTTAAAGTTCTTTTCCAACCTAAAAATTCTATGATTAAACATTTGAAATTCAAATTCTTTTCCTAGTCTAATAAATCTTTCCTTCTTCTTCAGCACAGGAAAGCTGCATAGAGGAGGTGCAGAGCACCCCTTTTTGCACAGGTGTGGGATGAAATCCCTCCTAAATGCGTCATCATTTAATCTGACCTTCCTGAATGAAAGCTCAAGCTATACAAAGAAGCTATCTAGTGTCTAGAAAAGAACAAATTACAGAAACACATATTTCATTTATGTCTTTCGGTACAGTTCTAATAAATACACAGTTCTCACTTAGCTTTCTGGTGTTTTATGAACATACTACAACATGCTCAACCATTCCCATGCAACGTATGGCAGAGCTCTCTAAAACAGAGCTCTGAATTTTGTTCTAGTGATTAGACTCTCTATGTACTGTCACTAGCTTTCAGGAATACATAATTTTTAATGGATGGAATCCTAATTATTACTGTACTGAGACACCACATTCTGTCCTACAAGTACTGCAGTGGTTCTACAGCAGTCCAATAAACAGTCTTTGAGACAGGTCAGCCCAGTAGGATGGGATGTCACCCATTCTATTACCTTTGAGGTACAAGACAGAAAGGATGGGAAACCCAAAAGCTACATTTCCCTTATACTGGATATTTATCACTGTATTCATGTAGTCCTAAGCTGGGATCTGTCTCCTCTTGATGAATGGACTGCACTTCCCAATAGTAGGTTAAAGGATGATGATGATGTCCTTTTTGAAGGTACTGATTATTTCTCAAAACAATGAACATTGTATGACTGTTCCTGATTACCTCCAAATCATAGATGAAATACAATAAATACTGAAAATATCACAGTTACTTTCATTCTTTACTTGTTTAGGACATACAGAAAATGGATAAGGCCTTCCTACGCAAATAAGCTTATAATTATGAATTAATGAGAAGAAATTATTTTCTTTTCCAGTTTTAATGTTGTTTTAACATATTTAACGTTTTGAAGTTAATTCCCAAGTTTGCAGGTTGCTGTTAAGAGAGTGCTTGGAATAGCACATGCCTTGTCTTCCACACTGTAAATCTTAACAGTGCAGCACACTCCATGTTTCACACACAACATAAAAGATACATCATAGCCATTAACCTTCGCCTTAGTTGCTGATAAAGTAAATAGGCCCATTCTTTACAGTAACAGTAATGTATCTGTTCAGATAAATATTCCTCTTGCTGCAATAAACTGTAGTATTTTACAGCTGCGTAACATTTTTGAAAACCCTAAAGTGGCAATTAAAATCGAGTATGAACGGAATACTAAATGAAGATGTGAAGGCAAAAGGGAACAGAAGAGCTTTTCCTAAAGCTTTCCTCAGCAAAAACTGAAGTTCAACATATAAATCAACTAACGTTTGCTTATGTGATTTTTGAATCCACAGCAAAGATATAATGTTAAATGAATTCCTGGCAATCACTTTCTGAAGGCTGTTAATTTGATATAGTTAAGCATCCAGCATTTATGTCTCGTACTTTTTTTATTGCACACAAGCTGGTTACATCAGGAGGCTGTAACTGAAGGACTGGAACAACTTAAAATTTAAACAGCTGCTTTGTAAATATATAAACAGAATTATACTTAACAATGTTAATAATTGAATAGAACATATTATGATTTCATAATTACTCATAATTTTAAGTCTAGCAAGAGACAGATTCAGGAGCTCTAGCTTTGTTCTGTTTACCACATAGCCTTGTGCAAATCATTAACTGTCAGTTTCTCTAGGCTTCCCACACCAACAAAATGTACTTTAGCATCCCCCAACCAAGAAGCATACTTACGATCAGATCAACACTCACTGCGAGGAAAAGCTCATCACACTCATGAGCAAGAGTTAGTTGGTGTCCTAAGACAGTGAGGTCCACAAAGTTACAGATCACCTCTTTCTGCACAGTTATGCATACAAGGCACATTCATACATGACTGATCCCAGATAAAGACCTGTGATGCTGTAATACCTGAGAAGGTATGCCGGATTTCTACTGTATATTAATAATTCTCATAAAAATATTCCATTCATGTATCTCATTATGCAACCTTAGAACACCAGAATTTTTTAACCGGGTATGGCATGAAAACCACCATGTTACTTGTCTCCTTCTTGCATATTTTGCTCATGCCAATGACACTGAAAGATTTTTTTGACTTATTTACTTTAACTAAAAGTTAAAAGAGATTCTGGAAATTAACAATTTCAGAAACAAAGTATCATAAGGAGACATGACATTTTACCAGCTTGTGAAAATACTGTGAAATAAATGCTCAAATACTGTTTTCAGATACTTTTCTATTAAGGAAGCATTGTCAGTATAATTTTAATCTCACATAACAAAACCCACTTCAGCCAGTCAAAAGATTTCTCAAACCAATACTTTACCGTAAGTTACATGATGAACAAAGTAAGAAGACAAATTCCTTTTTTATGGCTCTAGCTGCTTATCATACAGGGCCCACAGAACTAATGCCCCACAGAAACTCACAGCAACACGTTTCACCTGAATACATGAACCAAGACAAATTTATAGGATTAGAGCCTAACAGTTTGACCATTTTTCTTTAAGTGTACAAATATGAGATGCTAGCATTAAATAGAAGGCACAAGAACAAATGAGTGTAGTCAGTTGGACATATTCTTGGTTTCAAAAGGTCTAAAATAACTTAAATATGTGCACATGCCCACGTCTTTTAGCAATGCTTAAAGCCACACTGAACTAATTGTGAAACAATTATCTTCCCTCTTGCCCTCTGAAAAATATCATTCCCAAAATCACATAAAAAAATAACACAAAGAAGTGAAATGAGGTATACATAGATGACTGTAAAACATAAGTTTTAAAAGAAAAAAATGTGCATTTTTGCTGGTCAAACCTATTCCACTCACAGTGCTGTTATGCTTCTTGCCACAGTACCAGGTGAAAATAAGATGTGCCTCAACTTTTCCCTACCCAAACTCCTCAGCTATTGAATATTAAGATAATTTGAACTGGAATTAAAATTATCAATATTAATTACAGTATTAGTAAGTAATTCAGGTTATACATATTAGGGTAAAATAAACTAACTTGTTCCCTAAAATAACACACTGCTTTTCTGGCGTACAACTATTGAACACTTAAATATATATAGAAATATCCTTTAGTCAGAATCCACCTTGCAGCTGAATAAAATAAATAAGAAATTGTCGTGTATCAAAAAATAAGAAAATGTTATGCATGTGAAGGTAGATTAAAGCCTCGTGGGCACAGTTAAACAGGCATGCAATATGACACACAAGGATAATAGACATGCATGATACATATGCACATATATGAGTTACGTGCATGATGTATGTGTGATAAATATAAATGCAGGTTTATCCCACTCAGCCTGTACAGTTGTGAATTGCTTCTCAGTACTGCTAAACTGACTCACAGATGTGATTATGGCATAGCATTGGAGCTGTATGAAAATGAATGCAGAGGGTTGCAGGGTGGTTTTGTTTCACCTTGGGATTTGTTGCAATTATGGACTATTGCACATACAGCAGAATTTTAGGAGGGGATGTAGATTTTACTAAAGACCATAAAAAGACTCTCAAGCATTGGTGTGGGCATTTTTCAACTCTAGATCTTGAAATACTCCAATTTGCAGCTTCACATAAGATCTTTACCTGATTTTTTTTTTCCATTGCTGTACTTTCAGATGCCCTGCATTCTTTTCTGTTTTAAGCATACCTTAAATGTAGATTTTTTCTATGAAAAAAAACCCAAACAACCCACAACCAACCACATTTTTAATATTATTATATTGGTAATATTATTATTAATAATACAATAACCATAGTAATACCCTTATAAACAATATGCATCCATGTCCCTAACTGCCAGAGCTTTTCATGGCAAACCTCTCTTTCTGACTTTCCTATATCATGTGTGAGTGCTGTGGGAACAACTTCATATTTTTTGTCCAGTAGTTCATTATTGTTCTTCAAATTTCAGAAATAAGAGAAAATGCAAAATATAAATTGCAGTTCTAACAGTGAATGCTGTTGGAAAACCCAGGAACAACTTTCAGCTTCTATGCATCAACTGTCACTTTTTCTTTAAAACTTAAACTATTATTAACCTACTGTACTAACAGTTTGCTCTTAATCACGTTCCAGCACTGGGATGGAGAATGGAATCTACCTATTACCTGTTGGGAATTAGATTGGAAATCCAAGGTGCAAAGAATTATAATAGCTGCTATTCAGAATCTCATGTTTTGGCTATGTTATCCTGGTGATACTGGTACTAGTTACAGCTGCGATTGACGATATGCTTGCCACCAGTCAGCTTTGAGAACTTTTTCATGGGGACTCCCCCATTGTTCTAAGGTGATCTACACCTACAATGTTGACCAAAAGGTAAAATCTGACGTCCCTTGTGCTGGCACAGGCACTCGCACACCAGCCCACTGCCTCATATTAGAGACTTAACATGGTGCCAGACCATCTTAATTTTTTTTCCATTTCTTCTTTAGTTTCCAATGCAGTTTTTCTAATAAGGTCTCTTCGAACAAATTAAATTTAAAATGCTATCTAAGAATAATACAAAACTCAGCCGTAAGGCCTAGACTGGTTTTTCTTCATAATTTGTATGTGCTAATGCCAGGCAAAAATGTACCCCAAAGAGTTAGAAAGCATCACTAGTTATGGCATTTTTTTTTTCTTTTTTATGAAAGCAGCCAAAGAAAATAAAAAATCATCACAAACTGGTAAAACACTTTGGGATATATTGTTTTCTGTAATTACTGTGGCAACCCTGGACATCTGATTGGTAAAAACCAACCTTTTAAAAGATGACAGCTGCTGCAATCATAGAAGGAAAAAGAACAAAGCAATTGTGAGCACTGAAATGGAAAACAAAACAGTCATTTCTGAGGTTAGTACAGCATTTTTCATAAACATTACCAGCACATCAAAAACATTTTTTGCCTTTACTTTTTTTAAAAGCATATTCAATTTACCTAATATTAGAAAAGAAAATCATAGAAAAGAAAAATTTTATATGGTATAGTGATTTATCTGTTCTATTGTTAATTGATTTTATTCCTTCAGAACCTTTTATTCCTATGCACATTCTGGCATAAGCGGCTCTAAATTGAAACAGATCCTTCAGCTGCGAATTGTTAATCACTGGTTCAGTACCTATTGCATTGCAGTTATTCAGAACACCAGACTAGAAGGGATCAAGATGAAAAGCTAATTACCTAAGGGAGGCAGCCGCACAACTCAGCAGTGAGACCCCACAGCATTCAGCCCCTTAGCAGAGGCACAGCCAAACAATGTGTAATTTCTTATGTTAGATTTTGCTCATTGTAGCATTTTCCACCTCAGTCGCTTCTTTAGTTTTACACTAAGTAACACTTCTACAAGACTATGTGGCTGTAAGAAAAGATCTAAATACTCATCACAGTTACAACTTGACATTAGTATCTCACATCAGTCTGTAACAATAATATCACCAAGACGGTTAAAATACAAGATTCAAGAATGACTGCAAGTCTTTTTAAAAAGAGCATTTTGCATATTGGTAAAAAGTAGAAGTTTGGGGTTTGGGGTTTTTTTTTGGTTGGTTGGTTGGTTGTTTTTTTGTGTGTGGCGTTGCGGGTTTTTTTTGTGGTTTTGGTTCCCACCCACCCCACACCCCCCCAGTAAAGACATGGAAAGATAAGAGTTGAGAAGGAAGACAAAGGAAAAAGAAAAAACATGTTTTCCTGTATTTAGAAGTTCCTGGAAGCCTCCCACCTAAATGCCAGCAGATGAGGGACTGATCATGTTCAACTATCAGATGCATTTAGTTTAGTACAGCAAGGCAATCCCCTGTTGTTTAAATTTAAATACAAATACACAGTAACCATGTTCACTTTAAAGTACACTGTAGCTCAACTAAAAGGGAAAAGCTTGGTACAGAAAGCTCTTCAGGAAACACTATCAGTGGCATTGCTCTTTCTATGGTGCTCCATACTTGTGTAAGGAAATTCTGATTAAAAGCTACTCCATGTTGCTTTTAAACAACAGACTGTAGCAAAGCTTAACTCTTTCACTACATCTGTATTCAAAGCTAGATCTAACTCTGCTCCCCAATTCCACCAATGTCTCCTTGTTGGCTTCCAAATGGCTGGGTTCTGATGCTGTAATTACATAAGAAAAATTTTATTTCAAGACAGGCTCCAGAATTACATGCTTAGGAATACAGTCGCTTGTATGAGTGAGAAATTTTTAGTCTGGAATATTACATTCCATAATACTAAAGCATGCTAAAGTTAACTCTCCACTAAGCTATTTGAACAATATTTTTCAACATTCTTTCTTTGAACTGCATTATTTTAAAATTTTATCATAATGTGTTTAATATAAGTTTACTAAATGTGCTTTTGTCACTGAGCAAGCAGGACCATCAAACGTAATATTATTTCAATTCTCAGAGAAGCAGGAAATTAGAGGTTATTTTGGACATGTATTCATTCCATAACAAACTCCTCTGAAATAAATGCGTGCAAATGTGAAAAAATTAGAATCTGTGAAAATATTCTAATTTACTATGGCAAATATTTCATATTTAATGTGTTAGGCACCGTTTATTTCATGTCTTTCTCAAGGCATAAAAAGAACTGAAGTAAGCCTTCTTTTTAATAATCTGACTCTTCACTTTTATGAAGAAAAATCTTGCAATAAAGTAATGCTTTTACAGATAGTGATTAATTGTACATGGTGTCAGAAGGCAATTTAGGAAAATAGTTAGAAAGAATCTTTGTTTATAAAGATTTACAAGACTTTGCATCCCTAGTCACGACTTGTGGAAAAAAAAATACTAAATGTTAAAGGACAGCTTTTAATTTAGTCAAAATTTGTAGACAGTACTCATAATCTTTTAACCGCTTAAATGATTAGTCATTTTTCTCATGTAACAAGATCCTTTCCTACACTTCAAAACAAAATTATTAAAAAAAAAAAATCCACACACAAAAAAAATACAACAACAAAAACAACATAAGCTCTGAAATCCCCTTTTCATTCCTCCTACTGTTACCTGGAAATATCCTAACCGACCACTGCAAGGTGTTTTCAGAAGCATTCCTAAGATTGTACAGTGGTAAGGCTCAGTGGGGGAGGAAGAAATGACCAGTGAGTGATGGTTGAACAGTTACCTAGTGAAAGATATGCGCTTTGAAAATCTGTTTAAGCAAAGCAAAGGTGGTCATTTAAGAGAGTCCAGGTTAGATGTGCAGAAAATAGAAAAGAAAAAAATGGCAGATGGGTCACTTGTTCCTCTGAAAAAGTGAAGAAGCTACATGCTCACTTGTACTGCTACGTCAAGGTTTATGGAGTTCATGCAAATAAGGAATCTACTTTATTCTCTGTTTGTTTGTGAAAGTGGTATTATTAGCAGCATGTTAGATTATTCAACTGAACAACCCTTTTCATCTCATTCAGAGAATTTAAATTTAAGAGAAGTTTTATTCTTCCCATGAAAATTATCTTCACACTGTTGTTATTGTTAGGTATACTTTCCTAAATATTCTATATTTATGTCAATTCTGATTTATCTTGTAAAAACATTTATGATTATGATTGTACACTATAGCGATAATGAAATTTATCAAACACTAAACATCAAAGCAAACAATATGTCATTAAGCTAGAAATATGTTTTTCCCCCTGTATGATATTTCTACCACTCTTTACCTCAAAATCACCATTTTTCTTTCTAAATCATCCCAATGTTTATTTCCTGTGAAAAAAATCTGATTCTAGAAATACTGATCAACAGTGATAGCCATTTGCTTCAGTTTATGCTGTTCTCCACTCTCGCTTTCTGTAGTTGTTCACAAATGGCTTTGTGTGCCAAAGTTTGCTCTTTCCATGGTATTACAAAAATCTGTTACTATAGTTTTCTGTTTACTTTGTTGCAGAAGAGAAGGAATGGCAGAACTGTTCCAAGAGTTCCCTTTTTGAAGGAAAAAAATGTCTTTACCCAAGACTGATTGTCAGTGTAGTGTTTGCTAAGAAAGACGAGAAAATATTAAAATATCAATATCAGTAGCACATAGCATGTTACAAAGCTAATGGGACAAGGATAATGGGACTATCATGAGGTAGGAAACATAGCAGTATACTGTAAATGATTTCTGATATAGAACCCCGGCCACTCAAAGTGACCGCAACATATTAATAATGAAAAGAAATTGTAATTCTGAAGAAACAATATCATCTGAATAACATTTTTCACAGGAGGAGATGAATAAGTGATAATAAGATGAAATAAGATGAAAAGATATTTAAGATATGTGGAGAACAGTAGGGCTTTTGTAACAAAAGAAAACTAGTGTTTATAAAGACATAGAAATCTAGTTTATAAATCAAAACTGCAGTACCTGCAGGGAAAACTCCATTTCATGCCTAATGTTGAAGAACTGTAATTTACATAATATTAGGAGAAGCCTAGAGCTGGGGTCATACAGTCAAAAACAACAAATAATGAGGACACCTGAAGGAGGAACTGGTCAAGCTGATGCATTACCCACTAAGGTTCTGACAGCACTACCACTGCAAAGCAGAAGTCCCATTTTGCAAGTTTTAATCCAAGAGTAACAAACAAAACCATGTGAAATTCTCTGTGTTCAGAATAAGATACATACAGTATTGTTCTTAAGTGTTAGAATTATTTTATTTCAATTCATGAAAACCATAAAATGGTATGTTGATAAGAATAACATATAGAGATTGAAAATGAAAAATCTACAAATTTGAATTTTATCACCACAGAAAGCAGAAAATACTTAAAGGAGCAACTTCCTACCTGATTTGTGAATAATGGGAACATTTGCATTATATTTATTGCTATTGTGTGCCTTTATCACTTTTATTGTTTTGCTGCAGTATAGCCCTTTGAAGGTCTGCCAAACCACTGCGGCTTGCTCAAATGCAGGGCTGAATTTTAATTAAGCTTAGCAAAATAGTCATTCAATTTGCTGAGCATGATTAGGCTAGTCATCCTGATAGACATAGAGAGGGCATCTTGATTACTTCTTTTAATAGCCAAGAGAGGCAATGAATAGATTTTTTAAAATAGTTTAACGTGATACAGGCTGTCACCACTTCTTTTCACTGAGAATCTTAGATATTTTGTATTTAATATGGCTGCAAAAGTTTTCTTGGAATTATCGATTATGAAGAACTGAACAGTAATTCAGTGTTCATATTTGTGAAGACTAAAAGATATGCATTTTATTTCGCTAAAGTATTCCTCATAATAACACAGTCCAGTGAAGAGGAGTTTCCATGGTCTCTGCAGAGTAATGTTAAACATGCAAGTGGATGGCTTCTTACAGACTTCTGTTAACTTTTTTATGGAAGTGATACTAGGACTTTCCTCTAGATTATGCAGTTACAGCATCCACTATATATATCTGTATCTCCACTCTTCCTTTGAAGCATGACTACCATTTGCAAAACCAAATATTCTTCTTTACCTCTTTTCTCTGTGACAGTGACAATTTCACTTCTTTAGAAGTTCAAGAGCCAGGTGGGTTTTGACACAGTAGCAAAATCCTTAGGACACTGCTTAGGAATGTTGGTTTTGCTGTTTTCTCCTACCTATTCCCACCGTAAATTTAAGGGGGAAAAACCCCAACAACAAACAAACAAAAAGCACCTTGTGATGTATTAAAAACAAATGTGTCATAGCTGTCCAGCCAACTACCAGTTACCTCCAAAACACTGTAAAAAGGAATAATACCAGTTATAAAAGGCAAGGAATATGTAGAAGGATGATGTGTGACAACATACACAGTATGATGTTCTAAGTCCTAAGTCAGATGTGAAACATCAGTAGGGCACCAAAGTAATCCAATCTTTTCTATGGCGAGCAAGAGAAGTGATACTCTTTGAATTCAACTTCAGCATTGTTGTCATGAAAGGATATCAAAAGTACAGAAAAATTAATACAATTCACTTTGAGGGGCTTGGTATCAGGTTGTAAGTAATCAAATTTTTAACTGGAAAACTAAAGGTTCAGTGATCAAAACTTCAATGGTTAAAAAATCCCAGAAAAAGCAACAGTCACTTGCAGAAGAATCAAGAGGAGTAAATAATTTACCACAAACCACTACACTTAAAGCCTGAATTACAGAGACCTAAGAGCTCTCTTCCCGCTAACTGAAAAGGTGAGAAAAACAGAAACTGAGGAGATGTACAGTTGAAAGGGGGGATATTAGTAGTTAAAAGCAGAACAGTAAATTCATGTTTTAATGTCCTTCAGTACAACTAACAGTTGGCCTGTGCACGTAGAAGGGTGGAATAGATGGTGCTAATGTTTTTCACTGCTTGTTAGCAACTTCCAGGAGGTTTGGTGTGTGAATTCTCAGCTGAAGTAGCTAAAATACAAAAGTACTTGGAAAAAAGATTCCAATGCAGGACTTCGTCTCAGTCTGCAGACAAATGCCCAGAAAACAATATGTAATATGTTCTTCAAAAATAATGTTCATTACATGCCTTTCTCTGGCCTCTTGTAATTAATCTTCTCTGTAATTAATCAAGTTAAGAAGATACAAACCTATGTTTTCTTTGCTATTATCTTATTAATTGGA
Organism: Eurypyga helias; assembly: GCF_000690775.1. Lineage (NCBI taxonomy): Eukaryota > Metazoa > Chordata > Aves > Eurypygiformes > Eurypygidae > Eurypyga > Eurypyga helias. The sequence goes on from NW_010236531.1 coordinate 49,298, forward strand.
ATGTTTGTATGTCTAGGCAAAAGATTTGCTTCTAATAAGCCTATCAAAATTGACAAAAACAACATCAGAAAACAAAAAAAAACCCAAACCAGACGACACAAAGCCCTTTTACTGATTACTTAATCGACAGATAGAGACAAGCTATATGGCAAAGGATCGCGTGAATTATACAGAAAATTTCCAGAACCATTAGGTGACGGAAAACTTTGCTTGGGGTAGGAAGTATTTAAACTTATTTTCTGCAATACTATTGTCACAGGAAAGAGGAAAAAACCACACGTGCTGCCATCACAGTATTCATTGCTGCTCTCCATGGCATATTCACTTTGCCACACTTACAAGGGTCAGCCATGTCCCCAGGGTGGTGTCTTAATTGGGGTGAAGTATTTCTTGTTGAAAGGACTGATGAAGTGTGGAAAATAATTAACATATTCCAAACTCCAACCTTACAATGTTGTTTACAGGAACTGCCATTTGAGAACTATATCAATAATATGCAAATTCATTCCTGTGTCACTGCCTAACTTCACTGATATAAATCCAAATTTAGAAAGTGAAATGTACAATTATTGGATTTTATTAAGATATATAAGCTTTATTGAGCTTAATGCAGCTCATTATTTCAATTTTTCATCTTATATCTCCTTGCCACAGAGACACGTAGTTTTATAATAAAAAAATCTACATGAATAAGAGAAATATTGCATTATATTGTTCAGTAGACAGATCAAGGTCACACCATAAGTGAGGAAAGTAAAAGTAACATTTACCTTCTCAAGAGGCTTCAAATAAGTAATAATTGTTTAACATTATGGTTTTGGGTTTTTTTAAATATCTGAACATTGCTAGCATTTTTTGGTCTAGGTCTAGAAGAATGACGGCATTTTCTAACACATTTAGGAATCATTCATTCATGTAAAAATTAGTTTGATATAGTTATAAATGCATTTGCCAACAGTAATGATTTACCTTTTGTTTTTCCACAAGGACAAATAAACATTTTTCAAGAGGTGCTGTGAATTAATTTAGCAGTTTCTGTTTGAACATCAAAATACTCGATCCTCTTTTTTCCTAAAGCAGCATTGTTTACGGCCAATTTTATGAGTTCTAGGCTGCTATCAAGCTATTTGTTCACAGCAGGTGCCTGTCCATCAACACCATTATAATTTTGGAAGGCTTCCAAGACAGATACCCTCCATCTGTTACGGTTCCATAGAAATCGTACAATGAGGTCCACTTCACCTATGACCCTTCAGACTCTCCAGCAATTTCATAACAATTTTTTCTCAGGCAATTAAGTTGACATTGCTGCACGGAAACAACTCAGGTTCTACACCTTATCCTAGTGTTTTCAGGACTTCTCTATCAAGCTAAGACTTTCAGGCTCTCCCTTATGGCAAAAGTACCAGAAAGCCCCAACAAAAGAAGGTCTCAGAATTTCCCCTGAACCCTAAAAGAAATTAATACAAGTAGCGTGGGGCTCTCACGATCCAGCGCTACGATCTCTAATGAAAGAACATGGAAGTGCTGCAGGGGACAGATTCAGCTGGAGGCTTAGGGCTTCTGGTGTACCTGCTTTACAGCCAGAGGCTTGGAGATTGCCTCTGACAAGGGGAATAAATATAGTTTAACAACCCATGTAATTGTTGGGACTACTTGAGAATTACAAAAGTTAGGGACACTGACATAAAAAATTCTGTTATTACAAGCCTGAATAATCACAAGTGTGATGGGATGTTCTGCCTCCCAATATGTAACAGGGCATCATCAAAATTAACTTTCAATCAAAAGCAGAAATTGCAACTAATACGTAACAAAAGACCTAAGACATGACATCACAGAAAATGTGCTTGTATTTTTCTGATAATAAAATGTATAAGGCTTCTGCATGTATGACACGTTTTCTGATCATCATTTCTTTTGCATTTATAAGAAACAGAATGTTGCTGACTACAAACAATATTGCAGAACTTTTCTCATTTTCAGAAAAATCATCATGTCATAGGTTTAACTAACAAACTGTACAAGCTGACACTTTGACTTGGGAGATTCCTGCATTAGATTTCTGATTTGTTGGCAACGGCTAATTAATGGTTTGATTGTGGCATCACTTTCAAAGTTTTTGTCCTGAGTTGTCTAGCTATCTAATGATTCTTAAAACTTCCAGTTACCTTAGAGCAAAATATTAGGAAGAGAAAGAGAATAGTAGGAATGAAGGTTGATTATTTCATTCTTATCTTTGCTCTACTCTGAAGACCAGGGCAAAAACATTATATGAGGAAGTGAACAGAAAGGAAAGGGAAGAGGGAAAAAAAAAAAAAAAAAAAGGATAGCAAAATGAGTTGTTTCATCTTGTAATTCAGAAAATAACCTACATTCCCATCATTAGAGACAAGTTCTGAAAATAGAATGTGTATTTTTTAGGATGTAGACTTTGTTTCTTGAGACAATCTGATGTAGGCTAGTTCCAATTATATTAATGAGAAGAGAAGCAGTCACTGACATCCTGATATAGCGTGATATCATCAGACTTCCTGGCAAACAAGCAAAGAGAATTTGAATTATTTCAGGATAGCAAGAAACCTCAAGGAGTGCAAGGCTCACGCACGCATGCAAACACAGATGCACATGCTGATTATCTGCAGCCAGAAACTGTATTAACAGAATATGTGTTTCACAAGTATTTAATGCACATCTTCATATCAGAGTACATAATCTACTGCCAATTTTTCCACAAAGCAAAGCCTTGAAGCTATGAAACCAACTTTTTCTTAAAGTCACTCTTCATATAACATCACATGGAAAGTTTCAATAATTTTAAGAAACATTTTAAAGTGATTTTACTTACTTTTTTTTTCCTTATGAAATAATATATGTATTTCAGCTTGACTCATGCATAACAAACAAGTCAAGCTGAAGCAGAAATTACAGTAGAAATATTTTGGGTTATCTACTTCTATACATGTACTTGAATGGGTGCGCATGTCTTTGTGCACAAAGGAAAAAGAAGAATGGAAAGAATATGCTGCAACAGAACCTTGTTCTGAGGAGAGATGTGAAAAATCATCATTTTACTCTGCCACAGCCAGGTAAGAACTGCAGCTGCATCTACAAATGAACTGCCTAAGTCTGAAATGAACTGGTCTACTTTTCTGAGAATAATTAGTCTTTTTTTGGAAATACCAAGGAAGAACAGTGACATTTCACAAGTATAAGTGACAAATCAATAAAACTTATAGCTTTATTTTCAAACACACACAGGAACTTTATTGAAAAGAGTTTCCTTGTTGTAACATATTAAAATGCTTTGACCTTAGCTCTTCTAGCTAAATCCCTGAGGAATTCAATTCAATGTCAGTTCTGGGCTCCTCAGTTCAAGAAAGACAAGGAAGTACTGGAGAGGGTCCGGCGCAGGGCCACTAAGATGATTAAGGGCCCGGAGCCCCTTCCGTATGAGGAAAGGCTGAGAGAGCCGGGTCTCTTTAGCTTGGAGAAGGGGAGGCCGAGGGGGGATCTTATCAATGCTTAGAGGTATCTAAAGGGCGGGTGTCAGGAAGATGGGGCCAGGCTCTTCTCAGTGGTGTCCAGGGACGGGACTGGGGGGAATGGCCATAAACCGGAAAACAGAAGGTTCATCCTGAACATGAGGAAACACTTCTTCACTGGGAGGGTGACAGAGCACTGGAACAGGCTGCCCAGAGGGGTGGTGTAGTCTCCTTCCCTGGAGATGTTCACAAGCCACCTGGATTTGTCCCTGTGTGATCTACTCTAGGTGATCCTGCTCTGTCAGAGGGGTTGGACTACATGATCTCTATAAGTCCCTTCCATGCCCTACCACTCTGTGAATCTGTAAATCTCCCTGAGTTAGCCAGACCAGTATGGTGGGGAGAGGATACCTGAATCAGCCCAGCATAGAATACAATATCTGAAGAATTAGCAAAATAATTTTGAAGAGAGCAACATGCTTGAGATGGCTTCAACATACATATATGCCTTCCTCTTGAGGTGGCATACCCTGCATTGTGATGGTGGGCACGTTATAGAGACTGGTAATGGGAACCACTTTGCCATTGTGATTGAACGGTATACATTATGATTTGCCAAGTGTAACTTACTTTATATGTAAATTTGATGTCTCTCCATATGTGTAATGTCTAAAAGAAACTGGTCAGAGAGTATTGGACTCTGACAAACATGTAAATAAAGTGATGCTCAAAGGACTAAGACAATTATTTAAAACATGCATCCCTCAATTTGTCATGCAGAACAACTACAGCACATCCAGTTCTCTTAGGAAAGCGCCATGGACAAGACAAACTCATTGCTTGAAGAACATAAAGGAACTTGGACAAGAGAAAGCATTTCTGTACTGAATGACAGGACCTATGTCAGTCTTTGGGTAAGGCTTAAACCATATATAGCAAAGGTTTGTTCAAGTTATCTTCACAGAGCTAAACATCCCTACAGGGAAGAGGATGAAACAATTTTATCATATTGGAAAGCCTGTAGTGAACACTCAGATGCTTGTTATTAGGTTGAAAAACAAGCAAACGAAACCTACTGTAATATTAAGTGCCAACATAAAAACACAGCTATATTTTTATTTTTACTCTGTGCTGTCATAATTACTGCCTGGTTATAAAGAGTGGAAAAAAACCCAGGTGTTTGAGGCCTTTCAAAATGAGGACTCCATTCTATTTCCACTGAAATCATATTACAATATTTCATCTGACATTAATATGACCAGCACCAGTTCCTCAAAGAAAAATGGATCTTGGGGTGCCCAGGGATATTAATGCGTTACAACAGCCTTACTCCTTTGTATACCTAAATCACTTCTCAGGTTTGCTTCTATTATATGTAACAGTTTATATTAAACATAAACTAAACAAATAACAAAGAAATCATGGTCATGACTAAATTGTATGAATCATTCTGACTGACTTCAAGTAGACATGATTTAATTTTTTTTATCACTCGTCTCTCCTTTACATCTTTGGGATAAATGTTAAGTTTAATGAAAATGTTGCTAGAGATTTTTTTTTACTGACTTTCAGGAAAACATTGATGCTTACACTGAACATTAGAAAAGAACCTTGCAAAACTGGTAGTGTTCTATAATTTAAAATCTTAGGAAACTAAGCTGAAATTAAAGACTCAATCTCCTAACATCTCATCATTTTTCTAATCTAAACTTGTTATTGATTTTTTTTAAACAAGAAAGTCAACAGTATGTCACTAACACGAATTCTAACCATATCTTTATTTCATCTCATCTTTCTTTTATGATTAGTGCTCCCTAACCTATTATAATTTCAAAGAATCCTGTAGGTATCAGCTGTGATAGACTTTCTAACAGTTTCAGCACTACAACATCTGAAATGCTACTGGCTCTTGGTTATTTTAGCTATTAAAAAATAGTGCAAATATGATGCTGAGGTAATTGATAGTAAATGCTGACATTTTAAGAGCAGCTACAAAACCAGGTAAGATTAAATCCAGAATGAATAAGCTATTACTCCTGAACCATAGATATAAATGGCATTCCTATGATTTATGAGTAAATTTAGTGCCTTTCCTCTTTACTGTGCTCTGTAAGTAACAAAAAGACATGAAAAACAAAAAAATCACACAATAATTTCAAAAAATCTAAAGATAGAATATTGTCATATCCTTTTACTGAAAATACAAAGTAAGATTAAACATTTATTTTTATTTCAGGGTAAAATAATGACTGCTTGATAACTTGTTCTTGACTTATAATAGGACAAAAATTGCCTTGAATGTTTTTTCTAGAAATAATACTTAATGAATGCATTCCATTAACTGTTCAGTAGCTGGTCTGAAAACATCCTGACCATTCCATCTTTAAATACAAAACACCTTTAGGAAACCTCTCGGGAAAATTGCTTAAAAATGAAGAAGTAAGACCCAGTGTCATACTTGCCCACAGCACACTCAGGTTCTGTCCTAATGCTTGCACAAATGTACAGCAATGCATGGCTGTGAATGCACAGGCTAAGAATTGTTTTTAATTCATCTCTCCAGTATTTCATCTGTGCCTGAAGCCTCTGACATGATCATAAAACTAATGAAAATTAATAGGATACCTTGCTCCCCTTTCTTGGAAAGCTTTACTTACATGGTACATACATCAATTCAAAGGCAAATAAAAACTACATCCATTGTCTTTACCATGCAAGGAACAATTTAGCGATGGACTAACTGGTAATGAAGTAACATGTGGTCTCCAAACATGACCATTTGATTAGCTCTTTCACAGTCATTTGAAAAATTGTGAACATTTTTTCTCTGAAAGTAGGTAGCAAGAAGAACACTACAAGACAAACAAGTGTAGTCTTCCATGTATTTAGGAAAGGACCAATGTATGGAATAGAAAGCAGTGTGGGTCAGAAAAGAAAGCAATTTCAAAGAGGGAGAAGAATCTGTCTTGATTCTGATCAATCTTTCACAAAGAGGTACTATAAGCCTTATCTGAAGTCCATTGCACAGACTCACAGACAGGCTGAGGCTGGAAGGCACCTCCAGAGATTACCTAGTCCAACCTCCTGCTCAGAGTAGGGTCAGTGAAAGCAGGTTACTCAGGACTATGTTCAGTTGGATTCTGAGCATCTCCAGGGATGGAGACTCCACAGCCTCTCCGAGAAACCTGTGCCAGTGTTTGTCCTCAGAATTCCCTTTGTGTTCACAAGGAATGTGATGAGTTTTCGTTTGTGCCCATTGGTGCCTGCCTGTCAGTGGGCACCACTAAGAAGAGACTGGCTTCCCCTCTATTCCCTCCCTTAACGTATTTACACACAACAGTAAGGTTCTCCAGAGTCTTCTCTCCTCCAGTCTGCTCCAGCTCTCTCAGCCTCAATTTGCATGTTAGATACTCCACTCTCTTGATCACCTTTGTGGCCCTTCGCTGGGCTCACTCCAGTATCTCCATGTGTCCCTCATACTGGGGAGCCCAGCACTGGACCCAGCACTTCAGATGTGGCCTCAGCAGGGCCAGGGTAGGAAGGATCACCTCCCTTGACCTGCTGGCAGCACTCAGGCTCCTGCAACCCAGGGGGCTGTTGGCCTTCATCAGTGCAAGGGCACATGGCAACCTCATGTCAAATTGGTGTCCCCCAGGAACCCATGGTCCTTCCTTGCAGAGCTGCTTTCTAGCCACCCCTGGCCTATACTGGTGGCTGGGGTTATTCCTCCTCCCGGGCAAAACTTGGCATCTCTCTTTTTTTAAACTTTGTATCACTCTTCACAACATTCATAAGACTTCAGATACATAAAGTAGAGAATTAAGAAAGACAATAGATTTGCTGGAATATTTTACTCTTCAAATATCAAGAAAAAAAAGTCTTTTAAGGTAGGAAAAATATTTTTAATAGCAAATCTGTCAACTTTTATTAATTTACTGCCAATATACTGGGATGGAAATCCTAAATTTTAACTCAGTTTAGGAATTTCAAGGTGCTTTAAGGAGGCATTCCCTTTGAGGAAAATCTCTCCAACACCCACAATGTAGGCTTTTTTCTTCAGTATCTTTATATTTGAGATATATATACACCAGTATATTTAAAATGTATTTAAAATATTTACTAAAATTTGGCTAAAGCACAACCATGTCAAAAATATGATGACATACTGGAGGAGTGATTACAAAAGGGAAAAACACGAGGAGAACCAAAGCACAGAAGGTATGAAAGAACAAGATTTAAGAAGTGTGTTCAATTGTGCTGAAGGCACAGGAATGATGAGACTGAAGTAATGGTTCTGCTACCTGGTGAGGAAAAGGTCATTTGATTGGAATACCAGAGTCAAAAGGCAGATTGGAGAGGGAGTGAGTGGGGAGGAAAGGAGAGAAGCTCCAGACTTCCATTACAAACAGTGTTCCATGAATTCACAGAATCACAGAATGGTTACAGTTGGAAGGGACCTTAAAGACCATCTAGTTCCAACCCCCCTGCCATGGGCAGGGACACCTTGCACTAGACCAGGTTGCTACATTCAAGAAATTAAAGCAATAAAAGGGATGATGAGATCACTGGAGAGCTAAGTCAGGTCAAGTGTGTTTCTTTTTCAGCTACAGAAACCAGGACATGTTTACCTTGCAAATTAAAAGTACGAAGAGAAATTGAAATATTGAGAAGAAATGTAAGAGAGAAAAAAAAAAAAGGTACAAGGCAGACCAGCAGGAAGATCAAAAAGAACCAGTAACTATGTCCATGGAAGATGGGAGAAGGCACAAAGAAGATAATGAATCATCAATTATCTCATACTAAAAATCACAAAAACGTCAAGGTACTAATTCAAACAGTTTCAATTATACCTAGTCTTTGCATTTTCTCTGTAGCTTTAAGCCTTCTAAGGTACTTAGTGAGGAAGAACCAAGTGAGATGAAACATGAATTGCAAGGGTGTGAGCCAGCTGCTGACCAGGCTGACATCTGAGCAATAAAATACCAAAAGTCATGTCACACGAGGATGATGGAAATGACAGAGATAGGGAGCATGCAGCTAATGCAGGTTTATTTGAATTCAGTTAAAAGGGTAAGGAAAAAAAAAAGAGAACATACTAGAAATTGCAGCTTAAGGCCTGAAATCTGTATTATGCAATTTTTTTTTTTTTTTTTAAACCCAGATACAGGTCAAATTGCTGAATATTCACATTATGTCCAAGTGATTTTCACTTCCTGCTTTTTTCCCCAATGTGCATTATCCAGGAAATGTACATTATCCAGGAAAATGCACGTTATCCAGGAAAAAAATAACTCTCCCTGTATGTATTCTGAAGATACAGAAATATATATAAAGATAGGTACGTCCCTTACTGGAATCAGAAATTATTAACAATAGAAATATTAACATCAATGTACAGGACTTTTTACCTGAGTAATACCCAAGATGCAGACTCGTTTATTTAAAATATAAAAAGTGCAATCCCTGTCTGTGTTTTCACATTCTAAAAGCAGTGAGAAAAGGAACTGCTTTTTCTGTTCAGTTACGGTTTTCAGTTTCATGCGGATGTCAATGGAACCAGGATTTCTAAACAAGGTATTGGCAGTTCCCTCTGCTGTACTTATCTCTGTTGAGTTGCGCCTTTAGTTATGCCTGTGTAAAGAAGAAATCAGATTTTCCTCCCCTGAACACAAACCACAAATAAATAAATATTTATTAGATATAAAACAATTATTCTAAAGGAACACTTGCGGTATTGCAAAACTAACTCAGGCCTGAATATTCAACCTCTTCTGCATATGCAGGCTCTATTGACATGGTAATATAGTATTTTTTTTTTCCATAGAGTACATACTGCACCCAATCATACAATGGGCAGTGCTTGTTTATTGGCAAATCGCTCAACTCCCTCTTTCGTTGTTAGACTCTTCAAACCAGTTTCTGAAAACAAATTGCAACATCTCACCAGCTTTTTTGACTCTACATAGCTATCAATAAATTAATTTCAGCACCACTAGGAGACAAGAGTGCATCACTATCCCATTCTACAGAAGAGAAATGGAAGCACAGAAAGAAAATTAAACGTGTCTTCTAATTTTGGGTGTCTAAATTGACAAGGATTTGATATTTTCATTGATATGTATCCACTGGTTACTAATCAGACTTCAAGATCTGAAGTTCAGAACTTGAAAATAAGGAATCATTCATTAATACACAGCAAAAAAAGCAGTTCTAAGAAACTGCTCATACAGGTACTTTCTGGCAGAGATGGACAAAACCTAGGTCTCTAGGGCAATGTCTGATTTCTTTACTCACCTCCTCTACTTATTTTTCTCGTACAAGTTATTTAGGAATAATCACCAATACAAAACCATAAACCAGTAACAATCTCCACTTTTTTTTTTTTTTAAGATGAAGGTGGGTTTTTTATTTTAGGAATTGCATACTGACATGCTCCTACTTCAACAATCATTAAGGTCATGTGCTTACAATGCATCCTTCAAGTATTTTTGTTGCTCCAGCATGCAGGCTCATCCCAAACTACACCACAATGACTACTCAGACCAGCAGAAATTCAGAGTTTTTATGAAAGATTCATAATAATGTGACAAAACTGAAGCAAATGTGACAGAACTGCAGCTGTGAACTTCCTAACGTCTTCTGATATTTCTACAATATTAATTAAAACAGCATTAAATCTATTGATATAGTACATTTTATACATTTAATTTCTATTATTTTAACAACAGTGAGTGGGACAAAATGCACCAGATTAATCATGGCTAAAAATACTAATCATTCACATTTCTGACACAGAGTAACTGACAACACTAGCAACTTAGTGTCTACAAACTACATAGAGAGCCACTGTGCTTCAAAACTACATTTTCTAACATTAGAGGAATGGTGAAATATGGACTTAGAAGGGTCTTCAAACAAATAGAGACTCTTCTACCCCATTCTCTCTGATCTTTCACTCAAGTCTCAAGTCCTTGCCTCAAACTCAGACATTTTTCCTTACATGCCTCATCCAAACACCACTTCTCTAGATATCATACTCTGTTTCCTAGTTTCTCCCTTCTCTTATACAGGATTCCTCCATTTTTGTCCCAAATTCCTCTGTCCATGTTAACTTGCCCAGATGCCTCATTCCTGTCTGCTTTCCCAAAACTGGCTCCAACAGTTGTGCTCCTGCTCATACCTCCCCTTCCAGGCACTACCCATGCCCATCCACTAACATCAATCCCAGTCCCTTTGTCTCACTGGATCTAAACATCAGACCTGTGCACCAGAATGTCTTCCACGCTTCTCTTCCTCCTCTTGCTCAAATTTCCCTCTCAGCCTCCTGGTGGGATTTCAAGGACATCTCCCATCTCTCCCTGCTCCAATTCATCTCCCTTAAAATGGGCCAAGCTTGCTCCCTGCACTTTTCAGTCCCTTTAAACACTATTTCCTTACACGACTTCAGGGTGCCTCAGGGTAGGCTGTTCCCTATGGCCTCTCCCCTGGGACCCACAGACCTTTCTTCCCAGTCACACTTCAGAGAGAGCTACCAGTGGCTGCAGGAGAGAGGGAAGGAGACAGAACACTCCTACAACCTTTCCCTGCTGTAGAAAAGAAGTTCCACAATAGCTCCACAGTAACCCTACAGAAATGGGGTGGGTTGCTTTGGAAAACAGTGAGGTCATGCAGCGAAAATAGAGAATTGCTGAGATCAGTCCTCAGTAGGTACAGCAAAAGAGCAAGACAACTGCAATGAATACTATTTCATAATTAATAGTGTCAATGTCTAATACACTGGATTGTAATCAGTATTATGCACACTGAAAGTGAGGATATGAATGTATTATCTGTATAATGCTGCCTATTACTTAGGATAGGAGGCTCTTACTGACAGTACAGAAGGGTTTGTCTCCTCCTTTTATTTGCTGTTATTTCACATGCCTCAATCTAGACTCAGCATGACCCAAAAAATCCTCCCCCTTCACTCCTGCAGGCCATAGTCCAGGCAGTCCAGGGCCCTCACTGCACCAGCATGGCTGTGCCCTGTGCAAGGTTCACACCCTCACCAGCTGGGCTGCAGAGTCCCAGAGAAGGCCAAGAATGTCAGCGTACCAAATTTCTGGCAAGGTTCAAATCTCTCGTCTGTAACCTGTGCTAGACCTTTCCAACAAATAGCGGCCAGAACTATTACTTTTAAGCGGCTAAAGCTGTATCTTTTTCCCTGGTGTTTGTCTTGAAATCCACTGACTGGTTGGGGACCAAAATGAGTCAAAACTTCCTTGAGACACATCAGCAAAAAAGTACTAATCTCTTTGCTACAGAACCTGGAAAATAAGATGGTGAGAACTTCCTCCGTTATACTGCAGATCCAATTTAATTTTCCTTAAGTATTTACTCCATACATAACACTTGCACAGCTATATAACCTACGCATCCATTTCAACAGTAGCAGCTGCAAACCGGGTCAGTAACTGGTAATCTAAACAGGTTTGCTTCACATCTGCTTTGCATAGAGACATAATGTTAAGTATTGTTTCTTTGTGTTCGCTTAAATCATTCATTTTCAAGATTAGGGGGTACATGTCCCTGAAATTAAGGGGCTTTTCTTCTTATTGTATTACTCAGAGGAGTAAGAGAAATGCTACAGATTTTAATTCCTTTCCCAAAATAAAAATAACGAAACACAAAGCAGTTCCTCCTCAAGTCTAGTATAATGGTGTTGGTCCCCACAGCATTAATATTTTTTCTTCCTCCAACAGTATTCCCTTTTTTCTACTAATGAGTGTATTACATTTTCTGAAGGATACTTGCTCTTAATCACTGCACTGATCTACATCAATAGTTTGGGTACATGTTCCTTATTCACAAAACCTAACCTAACCTCCCCTAATCACCCTGCTGTTGGCATTTTGCTTTGCATGTGTGTTCATGAAAAACTAACTTAGAAATTTCCAGATATTTCCCTTATTGTAAGTTCTATATTGTCTTAGAAAAAGAATGAGGCTTCTATCTAGCCCCACTATTATTTTAAGATAATAGCCTATATTTTTTTTAATTTAGTATTTGCAAGTTGAATAATTTAAAGTGGATGTGTCCTATGACTCACTAATGGTTAACGATTCAAAAAGCCGTAATTAATATTCTGCAAAATGCACTGACAATTCCAATTATATACCAATGTATTCTCATTCGACTACATCTCAGACTATGAAGTGTAAGAAAAGGTTGTACTCTTTATTCTCATTGTGTTTTGGGGTCATGAGGAATAAAAGGGTGGATATATATTTAAATTATTATAACCCCCTGGTTGGAATGTAAATGATCAAAATTCAAATTTTACACTTTCTAAATTTTTGCTTATCTTCCCTATCATTCAGAATAAGAAGGGCACTTGGGGACCTTCATATAATTTGGCATTATGATCAAATTATTTGCAAGCAAAACATACATATTTTAAAATATTTTCAGCTATAAATACTATGAAAGAAAAGTTGCCAATAAAGATAAAAATTGGTAGAATTTTAAATAATCCAGAGCCACATTTAATCTCACACAAACATTAAGATCTTCAGTGACGTCAGCAGAGTATTTCCAACTTATTTTAGTCAGTACTCTGCTTATGAAAAGTAATAATTTTGTCTTCCAGCATATCTAAACCAAATATTATAATAGAGTCTTAGAATTATTTTAATTATTATTACAAGAAGAACGTACATTGTACACAGTAACACCTAAAGTTCAGGAAGAGCACCTGTATTTTGTGGAATCTGTTTGCACTTCTTTCATACACAGGAGTACATTATGCTGGTTCAGAAAATGTTTTCATGAAGTTCTTGTATTTCCATTAAATCCTAAAGCGGCATAGAAAGATAACAAAACCCCAAAGTAAGTACCTAGTCAAAAATCAAGTAATAGAACTCAGAATAACTATAAACTTTCCTGAATATGCACTAACTGCTCCTAGCCTCCTACTGGAATAAATACCTGTTAGAAGTGATGGCATTTATATGGAGGCATTCATTTTGAAATGCTGAGGAGTTTTCATAGAAACTTTCATTGCTTTTTCCATAAATAGAAGAAAACAAAATTATTTCACTGTATTATGAAGAGAACATCAAAAAAGTAAGTTATATTGGTATTTAGATCAAAATAATTGCTAAAAACAATACCTGATGAAAACCTAATACTTTGATTATTAAGAGAGTTACAGTGTTAAGTTTAAACATTGATTTTCTTCTTAGAAAGGATTTTTTGGTTTTGTGTGGTTTTTTTTTTTTTTTTTTAATATTCATGATGTTTTATGATCTAATAGCAGCCATGTTTGTTTATTCACACTGTGGACAAAAATCAAATTTAAATAACAGGCTGCATTTTTTTCCTATGTAAGAGTAAATATCCAAGCCCAAATAAACCCACCGATGGTTTTAAAATATATTTTTATGTGATTGTAAATACATCTCATTGAAACACTATCAAACATATTGATGCAAGAGAAAAGTTCATCTGGTATTTGCATATTCTGAAAATACTGGCTATTTTTACTTGCATGTGATTTAACATCTCTACATTTGAACTAGGAAAAAAACATCAAAAAATTATAAAAATGTGTTGCCCTTATCACAACAGTTTATATGCAGATTCAGTGGTGATGATCATAATTTCTTGGGAAGGTACCTCCCAGGTATCACCTTATAATACAGATTTCAGTGCTATTCTACCTATGTCCCGTAAATTTTTGGGTTAAAATTTTGTCTCATGGTAGCACAAGCACTTGAAAAAACACTGCACATTTCTTCAAAAGTCTTTTGTTTCATTTTGATTAAGTTTGCTTAAAAGCCATGGTTACACATTAATTTGTATGCAGGACTGGTATTCCCAGTAAGGTTGAGTATCCTTAAGCTTGAGAGGCTAAGCTTAGGGTCTGGGGCTTTTTTCCCATGAATTTTATGAAGTTTGTCTTACTTTGTGATGCCTGGTTGCACAGTTCAGAATAAGTTCAGAAGAGTTAAGTAAACGAGAAAGAATAGCAACCAAAGAGGATAAAAAGGATAAAATGTGTGAGGAAAACTGAGAAATAAAGGAACAGAGTGCAGTCTAAAAAACCTGGTAATTCCAGGGGATGGTTCATAACTTCAAGGTAACAATACAAATATAGGCAATAAATTACTCCATTTCTGACACAGTGAAATAAAGAGCAATCACCTACCAATGAAATAGAGTGGACAAGGATAAGTTTAAAAAAAAAAGATCATCATAAATGAAAGTGGATGAGAAGCACCACACAAACATATTTACACACAGTATGGATGTAGTCACTGACAATTTTAGTTGTCCTGCAGTGACCAGGACCACACACAATCGACCTTCTCTCTGATGTTCTAGAGTCAATAGATTAATACTCTATGGGCATGATAACCTTCAAACCATGAGTGCTCCACTGAGAACAATAGCACCTCTAAGGAATGGGGCACCACATCTGAGTCAGAAATACTCATTTGTTACTTGAATCAAATTTAAAAAAAAAAAAAGGCATTACCAAAATGCAATTACAGTTCATGACGCTTTACAGAATATGATATGAAAGCACTTTGATGTTATTAATTAAACTGTGGAATCTTTTGGAGACCAGAGCAAAACCGATTTCAATCTTAGAGTTTAAAATTTTAGAAGAATAAATTTTCTAAGGACTCTTAAACATACCACCAAATCCCTCTCTAATTTCATCATTAGATGTTCATAATACTAATGTTTCAACAAACCTGAAACACGGAATTTGCTATTACAGACTGTGTGCCCATTTATCATGATGCCAGTATGTATATTAACAGGGCTGCAGGGAATCAAAACCAAAAAAGCATCATAATTTTTGCATGCCTGTCTTTTCTGGAGCTAAACTTTCCCAAAGCAATGCCTCAACAGCAACCTAGTTCTAAACCTCCCATTATTCCAAAAAACTGTGGCAGTGCAGAATTATCTGCTAATATTTTCTCTTAAACTTTATATTGAATGTTTTTGTTTTCCCATGGAAATATATTGAGCCTTTCACACCTTTAAATAATACAAGAAATAGCAAAGAACAATACTTGTCCTTAAAAGGCATAAAGTTTTAACTTAAGTCATAACTGTTACAATATTTTTTCAATCTTATTCTATCAAGATATCTCACCCGGACAATCTTTGAGAAGACCTCAAATAGGTATTATGACCATGGCACAAAAAATCAGTATTAAAGTAGACTATCATGAATGTTAAAAAAAAAAAAACCTTAGATTAATTTTTAGCTGGTTGATAGTTACCTGTCAGGAAGCAGAAAAGACTAGGTTGGGAGCACATAGCCAAACTGTGCAGGCAGGATGCTGGAGAACAAAACATGAAGTGGCTTGGGAGCTCTGCTATGCTTCTTTCAGCTCTCCGTGTATCCGCACTACCACCACTACTTCTGCTTATGAATCTGAGATATTTATTGTATCAAGTAACCGCCCAGCTGCTCTTCACTCTGTTGAATAATGAACTAGAGCCTTCTAAAGTCACTTTAATTCAGAATAAGATAGTTTGCATATGTTTAAATATGGTTAAAATTATGCATTTTCACTTCACATCTCAGGTGTTTAAAATAATTTTAATTAGGTTTATTGACATTACATGTGACAGTGATTCATCTGATTTCTCTGAATCGTGGTCATAGTAAGAACAAGCAGTAAGGTGTGTTTACATTAAATAGTTAACCCTATAATTAGCCCCATAGGTGATAAATAAGACAGCATGACACATAGTTTAAACAAGTAACAATAGAAATATAGAAAAAAAAGAAAAAAGCATAATTTGAAAAACCAAGCATGCATACACTATCTGAGGGGAAAATGTCTGAGTCAAAAATCTTGTTATTCAGGAAAGACATTTCCTTCCCAGTTTTAGGATTAAATAGTTTATTACTACTTCTTCAATCTGCAATTCCTCTGTGTGCCAACTATACTGAGGAAAACAGAAAATCTATATGCTTGAAATCAAACTAATAAAATTTTCTATTATTTTATATTTACAATTTGTTCTGAAAATAACACAAAACCAAAAAAATTATCCTGGGTCAACTATTTTGATAAAACGAGGTATTTGAAAGACTAGCAATGGCAGAGAGAGTTCTGTTTTGGCTTAGAAATTGGAACTCTTTGCTTAATGCTTAACTTCACAATCCTGCTTCCAACCTCAAATAACATACCATAACCATTTAGTAAGTTTTAAATAAATGCCATATAAATGCATAGCTCATCTCTCGAACAGTTTACAGTTAAGTGTAAACTTAAGTGTAAAAATCCATAATTTTTATGTGCTTCGTTATAATAACAACTATAGAGGATTGAGTTTTCACAACCTCTAAAGGAAGAATAGCATGTGAGAAAAAGATTAGGATCTGCAGAAAAAGGAACAACATCAGTGATTCCACCCTTTTATTTCATAGAGGAAGATGCATACCAATTTAAAGACTAGCCCATGGTTAAATCAGAGCTCTCCACAATTCACAATTTTCAGTACTTGTCTTTCATTTATCAATGTCTAAACACTGTCAGGACAAAGTCTTTGAAATATACATCTGAATGAAAGAAAGGAGAAATTGCACTTGGTAGTTCGTTAATTACACTGTTATTATGGATCATTCCATTTTGAATTTTCTTTTGGGATATGGACCATAAAAGCTTAAGAACTGGCTCCAATGTGAGCAGCGGAATTATCTAAAATTTATATATTGAGATCTGCATAGTCCATTGGAATAAAATATTTTTTAAAGGATTTGCAAGCAAGGTTGGGCTCAAAGATAGGAACATCCTATTTATTTTATATGCAGCACAGTGTGTTAGTAATAAATATGGCATAAAAAGTATGCCAACTGACCTTTCGTTTAACATAAATTTTAAATTAACATAAATTTTAAATTATGGTTCTGTATATTCTTTGCTGACATTTTGATGCATTTATTAAATATCAATATTTTAATCTGTTAGGGTTTTTTATATGTACATACTGCATCAAGTATAGATAAACTAATTCTGGAATGCTTACAATTCCGCTCATTTAGCTGTCAAAAACACTTCCTGTCATATATCGCTCCCTCTTCATAATTTTCCCAGTAGCCAGCCATCAGCAGCCAGAAGAAAAAGCAATTCATTTCACAATGAAACTCCAGGTAACAAAACACAGCTATGGATTTTCATACAATACAAAAAATACAAGGTTTGTATTCCCTGTAAATCTTGATCTTACTCTAAAGAATAATTTCATGATTACAGGAATTTGTCTACTCTGTGTACCATAATTTCATTATTTCCACTCTTCTACTTTTCTGAATTTAGTTCCTAAAGTGAAATTATTTTTCTGTGCAGAATCTTATGAAACACTTATCATCATAGAATTTGAAAACTTCTATTAAACCAGTGTCTTTAACAAAAATGATGCATAGCTATGCAAAAAAGAAAAAAAAAATCTGAAGTGTATATTGGATCATAATTTCATTATGGAAATTCAACTTCCGGGAAGCAAAGATGAATCATTTTCAATTTACATCCTGATATTTTTTTTAAAACCAGGCTTTGACTTAATCTTGTTCAATTCCCAGACGTATGTTAAAAGTCATTTTAAGCTGTATATTGTTGTAAAAAATACATTACTCTATGTCCCAGAGGAGACATAGTCTAAAATAATAAATTTTCAGGGAACTTTTAATAGCTACTCTCAGATGTGACACTGATCCACTCTTTGACCCTGGGCAAGTAAAACCTGTCTGCCTTGGAATTC